>NC_056601.1:37291721-37339343 GCF_018340385.1 Cyprinus carpio | reverse complement strand
TTCCAATACTTCGCTCATCATGAACAGTGAGCTTGCTCTGCCTGCTAAGGTATTTTTTCTTGTCCTTGCATTTGACCTCTGTTAACGCCATTAACAGACTCCAAAAAAAAAAAAAAAAAAAAAATGTCCGGTTCCGCTTTATGGCCGATAGTCGATCGATCCATCTCTGCTCAAATTCAAATATTAAACTGCTTTTATTTTGGTGGTTTGCCAGCAAATAAATAATTGCGCTGCATGTTTCAGAGTGACTGCAGCACATATTTTTTTATTTAATTAAATCGCAGCATTCGCAATATGACTATGGCATTAAGCCGTAATGCTTTATCGATTATATTTCGATATATAGTGCACCCCTAATTTAAATAATATATATATTATATTATATATATATATATATATATATTTGAGACATGAGGTTAATCTGACAATGTTGTGCTCAACCCTCCACCAACGCTGTCTCTTATTGTGTCGCCGGTTAGCCATTGGTCTGCCTATGTGTGTTCCTGTATTTTGAAGGAGATGTGGCTTTGGAGAGTGATTTGCAGGGAGTGTGGGATCTTATGCTTTCAAAGTTAGCTTTCTATTTCCAGCCTCTGCAAAATCGCATACCCTACCTTTAATATAAAATGTGACCCTGGACCAAAAAAACAAGTCTTAAGTTGCACGGGTATTATTTGTAGCAATAGCCAAAAAATTTTTCTATTTTTCTTTTATGCCAAAAATCATTAGGATATTAAGTAAAGATAATCTTCCATGAAGATATTTTGTAAATTTCCTACTGTAAATATATCAAAAACTTCGGTTTTTTGATTAGTAATATGCATTGCTAAGGACTTTATTTGGACCCAATTTTAAATGCGATTTTGTCATTTTTTGCACCCTCAGATTCCAGATATTCAAAATGTTTGTATCTTGCAAATATTGCCCTATCCTAACAAAGCACACATCAACGGAAAGCTTATTTATTTAGATTTCAGATGATGTATAAATCTCAATTTCAAAAATTGACACTTAAGACATTAATTTGTTGTGATCCAGGGTCAAATACAGTACTTTAAATGATATTAGAGTATTTTCCAAATATACTAATTGCCAAATAAGTTACAACAATGACAGTAGTCCAAGTGACTTTTCTAATTCAAATTCTCACTAGTAACAACTGAATTAGATAACTCTCTAATTGGAATTCTTACTATAGATATACCCGAAGTCCTAAATCTGAGTAACGCATTCTACAGGGCCCCTAAAGGGACATGGTTAGGCTTGCTGCAGTGGTTATTCACATTACAGTACATCAGATTTTACCTATCATGTGAAGATATTAAGGAGAGATAACTGACAGGACGATGTCAAAAGATTAGGTGTGCAACAGATCCTGAGCGACATTGAAAAATATATTATCTTGTAAAATCAGTAGCACTGCTCCCGATACACAGAGTATGCGTAACTGTGAATTAAATAAAGCAATTAGAATACATGGCTCCCCAATTCCAACAAATTATATAAAATATAATACCCAATGTAATTGCGACAGAATGTGGAAATCATTGAATTATTTTTTTTTTCCATCCATTCTCGTATTTTTTTTGCATCACACCATATCCCTTTATGGTCTCCCTAGAATGTTGTCATTTCATTTCCGAACATAGTATTTGGCTTTGGGCACATCCCTAATTCATACAGCAAAAAAATTTATTGTAGCGCTCTGTAATTAAAAATGAATGGAAATCAATGGAGACATATAACTAGTAAAAATCCAATTATAGAGCTAATTGTAATTGTTACTAGTAAGAACTGGGTTGTAGTGCTCTCTAAATGAATTGTTTATACTAAAAATGCTATTATGGTAATGCCTTAAAAAACCTTAAAAACCTCCTTATGGCTTGCCATACTAGAGTTCTTTTATAACAACACATAAAGCAGTTATGCGACAGTAGGAAAAAAAAAAAAGACAAGAAGCTAGTAGGTCTAAACACTATATATAAATGAAGATAAAACAGAATAAAATTAATATTGTTAATCAAAGTGGCATAAGTGTGTTTCTTAAAAGTAATCACATCTATTTTTTACAGAGTTAGGCAATTTAGTGGAGTGTTTAGTTGGAAGATTGTTTCTATCAGGATTCTTTCTTATTTTAGCATGGCAACCAGAGCACCACAGTGAGCCTACTGCAATTATAAGCCTAGTATAAAGCTATTAAATTCTGCTTATGCATAATAACACAGCTTCAGGAAGCTAACGGACTCAAATCTTTAACTTAAATCTTATGTGGTTCTGATGCAGCATTTACTTAATGGGGGGCAGCTGTGGCCTAATGGCTAGAGAATTGGACTTGGTAACCAGAAGGTCGCAGGTTCGAGTCTCAGTGCTGGTAGGAGTTGTCGGTGGGTGGAGAGTGAATGAACAGCGCTCTCTTCCACCCTCAATACCCATGGCTGAAGTGCCCCTGAGCAAAGGCACTGAACCCCCAGTTGCTCCCCGGGCAGCTGGATATAGCTGCGCAATGGATATAGCTGCCCACTGCCCCGGGTGTGTGTTCACGGTGTGTTCACTTCTCACTGCTGTGTGTGTGCACTTGGATGGGATTAAATGCAGAGCACCAATTCCGAGTATGGGTTACCATACTTGGCAAATGTCAGTAAATAAGTAAATATGTAAATAAATAAGAAACAACAATGGAGTGTCTTTAAAAAACCCTCTTTGTTGGTGTGGAGCTACTTTCTTTCCGCCATGGATTCAAATGTTCCGCTATTAAACCTAGCCTCTGGTACTAATTCTACAAAATCACTTTAGAACTAGCAATAATGGCTTGGGCTTGAGTGAAATTAGTAGAGTATTATGAGAATAGAGAATAGAGAAAGATCGAGAGAGCATCCTGAAAACAAAAACTTCAAATGAATGATTTTGTTTGAAATGACAATAATTTTGTTGACCACATGACTGACTTTTCTACTTACTATACATATTTACTAGGATGCAACAATACAGTTAGCCCACAGTTCAAACATACCTGTTTTTTAACCACAGTTTTTGGTTTTGGTGGCCTGGCACATCATGGTGTTTTTTTGTTTTTGTTTGTGTGTTATTCTATTTTTTAGGCAACAGGAAGAATACAAGTTTAGGAGAAAAAAAAATGATTTGCAATGCTCTTCATTATTTTACTTAAAAGCAAATTGAATGGAGGCAATGAAACACTGCCACTGGCTTTGTTTTTTTTTTATTTTTTTCTGATGGCAAACTGTTTTTTTTCATGAATATATGACTTGACATGAAGAAGGACATGCAGGTACAGTAGTTGCACACACTCAGTTTCCCTGCCACTGTCTGCTCTGTGTGTGTGGAGTAGCTGCCTGAGCACCACCTTATGCCGGGTTCACATTGCATGATTTTTTAAAGTTGTTGGATCGCTGCTCTCACACTGCACATCTGTCTGGGGTACCTTCTAGTTGCTGTTGTCTGCACACTACATGATGGATCGACGAAGGTGGTCACACATTACACAACTTTTCAAAAGGAAGAATCGTGACAACTCTGCCTGGTCTACAAACTTCGTTTCACAACCAAACACTCAAGAATTTAATTTGGGACAAACGCAGGTCTACGCAGAAACCAAACGATAAACTTTATTTAAAGAACTTTATTTTTAATGATGTTCCAGATCGCATCAGTAAGAACTCGGTCCTTTGTTCACTTCATTCGTTTACAAACAAGGCATAATTCAATGCAGGATTTTCAGAAAGACTGAAAACTAATAGACAATGCTATGCCGGCGGCTACATTAGAGCTGACAGTAATGACACACCACACAAGTGTGAGTAAATGTTTTTATCACGTGGTCACTATTGCTTTGTCTGTTAATTACAGATTGTTTTATATATACTGAGAATTTCTGCATTTTTAACCTAAATCACACAGCAGCGTCCATCTATGAATGATCTAGGCTGTCAAACATACACAAATGTTAGCCAATCATACCAGTGGGGTTTACTTTCGAGTCTACAATCTGCCATGGCCAATTCAAACAATCGTTCCGAAGAGGAGCGTTAAAGGTCCACTGAAGTGTCTTGAAACACAAAAAAAACTACAGAATACCAAGATGTGTCACTCGTATCATTTTGAATGGGGAAAAATGCAACGCTCAATATGGCAGTTGTTGTCAGATTTCAGTGTGAATTTCAAATATGGAATTTAATCGTAAGCTTGGCGAACAGTTTTGGAGAATTTGATGTTTCCCCATTCAAAGAGATAGGACCTGCACTTGCATGCCCGAGAGGCATTTCAAAATGGCCGCAGAATGAAATGAATTAAAGCATATTTACACTGTCTGAACCGTTCCTCATTCCCCATATAGTGCACTACGTGCTATTCAGCATACAATATAATAATTCTGTGAACAAGTGACCTACTTCAGCCACAGCTTGAATGTCTATTTATAGTGTAAGGGACAGGATGCTTCAAATTATAGAGAGCATCTGATTGGACAGAAAGTTTTATAAGAAGCTGAAGTGCAGGGTGAAGTCACCAAAACCGTTGATTCATATTGCCGGAGGTGAGAGACTGTAAGTTTTGAATGCTTATATCTTTCTAAATACGAATTTTGTCATTGTTTTTGAGCACACTAGATTATAGATAACTATAATGCTAACATATTCATACTAAAAGCAAAAAAAAAAAAAAAAGCCTCCTGCAAAATAGCCTATTACTTCTAAATTATGATGTTTTTTGATCTAAAACTCTTTATAACATTATAAGGGACCTCAGAGAAGAGTACAAAATAATTAAAAAAGCCTCCTGCAATTCTAAGCCTAATACAGCTATTAAATTCTCCCCCACACACAATAACACGGCTTGAGCCAGCTTACAAACTTGTAACTTTATCTTTATCTAATGAATCTTATCTGGGTCCAAAAGAACTCAGATATACACTATGAAAGAGTGCACTTTCAATCAGTTGGTGTGAGTAATTGTTTAGAGTTATTTATTAAACTGGTGACCCTTGCATTGCAGCCAATTCCACCACCGATTATTTACACAGAAGATTTAAAACTGCATATGACATAAAACAAATTATACACCACAATATAAATAAGACAGTTGCACAAAAAAAAGAAAAAAAAAAAAAAACATTATTTAAATTAGAGAAACTTTACTATCATCCAATACTAACATTTACATCTTAATTTCTACATTTCAGACATTCATAAATTTAGGGATGCACTGATCTTAACTTTTCATTACATCTTAATTTCTACATTTCAGATTTTTTTAAGCAAAAAAACAAGAGAAAAAATGAAAATATAAAATATGCGTGAACAATATGTTTAGTTGCTTTATTAGCCTACATTCTGATGTAAATTAGACCAGCTTCAAAACCTGAAGCAAAAAACAGAATGGTCTGAATTTAGTTTTGTGAAATTGTTTACAAAAATCATACCAAACAGCAGATGGGGCTGAATGAAAATGCAAGTTCACTCAGTAACACATAAGGAAACAGCAGCAAAGGAGTTGTTATTGTATTATGCCCTTTGTACTGTAAATGTTTTTTTGTCACTGGTGAATGAGACATGAGGTAATTTGACACTGTTGTGTTCAACCCTCCGCCATCTCTTATTGTGTCGCTGGTTAGCCTTTGGTCTGCCTATGTGTGGTTCCTGTATTTTGAAGGAGACGTGGCTTTGGAGAGTGATTTGCAGGGAGTGTGGGATCTTATGGTTTCAAAGTTAGCTTGCTATTGCTAGCCTCTCCGAAAAATCACCTACCCTACCTTTAATATAATATTTAAATGAAAATTATAGTATTTTTCAAATATACTAATTGCCAAATAAGGTACAACAATGACAATAAAGACCAAGTGACTTTTCTAATTCAAATTATCCCTAGTAACAATTGAATTATATAGCTCTCTAATTGGAATTCTTACTAGGTATATACTGGAAGTCTAAATCAGAATTCGGAAAGGGACAGAAAATGAGTAAAACGCATTTCTACAGGGCCCCTAAGGGAATTAAATTCTTTAGACATTTATTGTCATTGTGCAGAGTACAGAGTCAATTAAATAAAGTTCGCATCTATCTTAAGTTCACAAGTATGTAAATTAATACGAATTAATACTGCTAGTTAACAGGTGCACCCTAGCCTCTGGTACTAATTCTAAAATATCACTTTGAAACTAGCAATGATAGCTTGGGCTTGAGTGAAGTCAATAGAGTATAATGAGAATAGAGAACAGAGAAAGAATGAGATAGCATCCTGAAACAAACTCCAAATGAATGATTTTTGTTTGAAATGACGATGATTTTGTTGACCCACATGACTCACTTTTCTACTTACTTTATGTATTTACTAGGGATGCAACAAATACAATTAGCCCACAGTTCAATACATACATGTTTTTTTAAACCAAGGTTTTCGGTTTGGTTCTGTGGCTTGGGGCACATCAAGGAGTTTTTTTTGTTGTTGTTGTTGTTTATTCTATGCTTAGGAAACAGGAAAGTAAGAGTGTAAGGAGAGAAAAAAAAAAAAAAAAAAAAAAAAAAAAAACACAACAACTATTTTTTAGTTTGCAATGATCTTTCATTATTTTACCTAAAGCAAAATGAATGAAAGCAATGAACACAGCCACTGGCTTTGTTTTTTGTTTTGTTTTGTTTTTATTTTTTTTTCCCCAAGGGTGAACAGTTTTTTCATTGAATATATGACTTTGACCTGAAGAAGGACAGACGCAGGTAGTCGTACATTGCTCAATTTTCCTGCCACTGTCTGCTCTCCATGTGTGTGGAGACCTGTCTGAGCATCTAGTTGCTGTTGTGTGCACACTACATGACAGATTGACCACAGGGTTCACACATTACACAACTTTTCAATAGGAAGAATCGCCTGGTCTACATACTATGTTTCACAACCAAACCACACACGAGAATTAATATGGGGAACAGCATAAGATCACACGAGAGACAGACATTTTTTTGCAAGAATGAATTTCTTCCTGTCAAAAACGGTAGCCCCAAAAAAAGCTTGCAATCCATGTTGTTTGTACACTGACTTGCAGTGAAAAATAAAAAAAGTAAACGAAGAATATGAAGGAGAGAATTTGCAAGTCAATGAGCTCATTGTTAGGTCGGGCTGTGATCGGGGGAACATCAGCGGTGTTCAGTACTCTGCAATCTTTATGTGTGAACTGCTCAATGATGCATCAGAGAGGTTTGCTGATGCCTGGCCACACCAAAACAAACATCTACAGTAGCATGCTAAATATCTGGACAGGTCGGTCAACTCAACATCACGTAGTGTCAGGTGTTGCAACGAGCTACAGACAGTGAGGAGAGCAAGGCATGGGGTTTGAGTTCAGTGGAAGCAAAACAGCAGCAGCAACATGGCTTTAAGGAAAGTTTTGGACACAAGAAATGTAGTAAAATTTTTTTTTTTAGAACAGGTCAATCACGTTTGCTGCACTAATTTCTTCCTAACGTCTATTTTCAAATAAGCAACTCCTGTTTCATTTGTTGTTTTTGCGTCATTCTCGTTTAAACTTCTCTCATGTTTTCATTACAAAAACGTGTTTTTAGGGACCTGATAGAGGCATTAGTTAGGTCTTTCGCACTGCTGGAACCTTTTCATAGTACCAGAACTAATTATGGAACTACCCACTTTTGGGATTTTAGTACCGGACTGCCTTTTTTCGAAAACCAAATTAGCTCCTACTCCGGAGCAGGGTCTAACAACTGGTACTACCCGTGACGTAAGTATACACTGACTGGCCAAACGTGTTCGAAAACCCAACACACCATCACCTGCCATGATTTAAAACGCCATGTAAAAATACTGTAAACACTGTGTCAACTTAAATCGCAAGTATGGAGAACAGCTATAGATGTACAGACACTGAAGTGCAGGTACTTGTAGCAAATGTAGCACTGCCAGTTGTCATTGGGAGATTCTTTGCTGTCCTCCTTTCCTTTCTTTTAATCGCTTTACGTATATGTCGACATGTCCATTATTGTGAAAAACCCACGTGACACAACAAAAACACAGCTCCGATCACAGCGTCCTCCATCCTCCAGTGTTAACGTTATTCTTCTTTGTTTTTGTTGTTGAATGCCACATACAAATGACGTTGCTGTCAAACCGGCTTACGTTCACCGTCCTAGTACACACTGTTCGTGTGAATGCAAAACCCTTAGGTCTGAACAGCACAGCGATCTGCCGACGTTTTAAAGTCATGTAGTCTGAACTAGAGCTTTAGACAGTGAAGTTACCAAAAGCAAGAAGGTGGGTGAAGGAAAAAAAAGGGCAGTAGTAGTAGTTACAACATCAGCAATTCTGGGGGAGGGAGAGGCTTTGATGACTTCCCCTAATTGGCCATTTTGTTGTAAGGGGTTAGGACTAGAAGGGATACAGCTTTATTGCCAGATTGTCTTACTGGGCATGCGCACATCAATATTGCATTGTTTTTGTCACACTGAAAAAACATTAATTACTGTATTCGCATTATTGTAAGGTTAAGGTTGGGGTAGGTGTAGATGTTCATAAAACACAATCTAATAGGTAGTAAATTTTATTTATTGTTACTTTCTGGCCATAGCTGTATCGCTTTTAGCCACAACTACATAACTTGTAGTAGTTTGAGTGCTTTTAATTGCTTGTCTGTCCGATATTAAGGCCTGAATGTCTCTTAATTTTTTGATTCTCAATGAGAGTAAGACTGAAGCAATTGTGTTCGGGTTTTTTAGCTGTATCTGGCAACATACAGCAAGTGCTGGGTGATCTGGCTGCATTTGTATACATACTTTTATCTCTTCTCGGACTAGACTACTGCAATTCAATGTATATTGGTATTATAATCAATCATGTATGAATCGCCTACAAACAGTACAAAATGCAGCTGCCAGACTTTTGACTGGCACTAAACCGCAAATATGAACATATTACTCCTGTCCTACTCTCTTTGCACTGGCTGCCAGTCTATTTAAAAAAAATAGACGTTAAAATTTTACTTTTTGTTTTGAAGGTTTTAAATGGTCTGGCAACTTCGTACCTTTCTGATTTTTTGAGTTTACACAGTCCAGCTAGATGTCTAAGGTTCATCGAATCAGAAACTTTTATTGGTTCCTAGTTCTAGGCTGACGAGAAAAGGCGACCGGGCTTTTGCCATAGCCGGCCCTAAAGTGTGGAATAGGCTTCCAATCTCTATTTGAACAATTGCAACAGAATCTCTTTTTAAAACAAGGTTTAAAGCCTACCTCTGTCAGAAGGCTTTTAATTTATGAGCCAACAGGAGTTTATTATTTCTAATTATTATTTGTTAGTCTTGTCTTACCGTTTTATGTATTTTGATTCTTTTAAAACTTAAATTGTTCAGCACAATGGTCAACTATTGTTGTTTTATTGTGCTTTATAAATAAAATAAATTAAAATGAAATAGTACCTGTAAACAGTCACAGGTATTTTCACCCACTGGTGAAATATCAGTGCTCATGGAAGGTCTTTCAGTCAATCTTTTTTCAAGGACCAGAACTAATTATTGTGTTTATAGTTATATATGAATTTGTTGTCAGATGCAACTTTCTTACATGCTTTCCCTCTATATTTGCAGTTCTGTCTCCAGAACCTAATGCTCTTGTCAAAAACTGCTGCGCAAACTCCCCATTCTGCATGATGAGCAGTATGCAGAAAACAGACGAAGCTGTATGACACATTTCAAGCCTGAGGACAAAACACTGGGTGCTGCCGTAAGTTCCCACACAAGCATGTAATCAGGTTTGTTATTTAAGGAGGTAGCTCACAGCTGATTTTGCTTCAGGATTCAGATTTACATTGGAAATAAATGGCAATGCCACACAATAGCAAAAATCATTTTATTATACAAAAAATGTCCTTAAAGTCAAACATGAAATGTATTAATCCCACCATGAACTGTATAAACCCAACAATATACAAAATTACGGTAACACTTTAGAATACTGTTTTTACTTACTGCATAATTAATAAGGAATTATTGAAGAACTAACAGGTAATTATTAATTAAACACTTAACTCACTACTGTTAAACTACTAAGGAAGATGTGTTAACTAATCTGTATGTAATACAACCTTCAGGTTACAAGTCCAACTCTCTATCCATTAGACCATGACTGCCCCACAAGAATATTCCTAGATTGGGAATCTAACCCAAGCCGCAGCAGTGATAGCACTGAATCCTAACCACTAGACCACCAGGGGTAACCACCTGACCACCAGGGATGTTTAGAAATATACATGAATGATGGAAATGAATTATCTTGATAAATTAGTTTATTTTAATAATGAGTCAAGCCTTAAAGTGTTATTATCTTAGAATATAGATAATACATTATGGGTCCAGGTTCAGTGTTAACCAAGGTGGAGCAGAGCACCCGGAACTCAATTTCTACCAAGGGGGCCTCCTCTAGAAACATGAATGGGTCACATTCACTAATAACTGCCAGTGTTGGGAAGTAACTAGTTACATGTAACGGTGTTAGTAATTTAATTACAAAATAAATTAAACTGTAATCAGTTACTAAGGAAAAAAAACGTATAATTAAATAACAGTTACTTATGAAAATCTTAATGAATTCAAAGGGGATTACATTTGAATATTTACATACACATCCACTACAGATTTAATTGATTTCTTTCCCAAACTGCACTGAGACATACTGCCCTATAATTTACGCGATGCGGAAAACACAGACTGGTTCGTAGAATCCAGTCATAAAAATGGAATTCAGCCAAACGCGGACGGAATATGCCACATTTTGGACGAATAAATCAAAAGTCAGCACACTTGAATCAAAAACGCGATATGGACTAGTGTCTGTGAATGCAAAGCCGAAAAAAAAAAAAAAAAAAAAAAAAAATATATATATATATATATATATATATATATATATATATATAGCCTATATATATATATATATATATTTTTCGGCTTAACATTGAATCCTGCACGTGGAAATCAGGCGCGGACTGGCCATTGGGAGAACCGGGACAAATCCCGGTGGCCTGGCAAACGATTTGGCACGCTATTTAAATATTGTTATTGGTATATTTGGCTGCCAAATGTACTAAAGCGATTATTTCCATTCCAATTCGCCATTCGATAATCTCTAATAAATCATGATGGTTAGTCGTGACTGTCAATGCTTCGGCTCGCGCGTTTCTCCGCCAACCGGTTTGGATCAGAGTAATCAATGAGAGAGAGTGAATGGGGTGGACTGTGGAAGCGCACAGCTGGAGCAGAGAAGCAAAACTACTGGGTTTCAAGTACAGGTCAGTTTCATCTGTAAAGATGCTATGGTAGTTTTGTCTTTGTTTACTTAGTTAAGCAGCAGCAGCCCATTGCAGCCCATAACCACAAATTAAACATGGTTTTAGCTATACTAACCATAGTTTAACCAATGGTAATCCATTTGCCAAAAAAACAAAAACAACAACAGCAACAACAACAACAACAACAAAAAAAACCTTGGTTACTGTACTTCTACTATAGCCTAATAAAAGCATGGTTAGTTTTTGTAAGGGAAAAACATGACTGTTCAGTATAAATTTTCTATAAAGATATTGTAGTGATGTAGTAATTTTGACATGTAGGCGATTTAGAAAGTATAGTTTTGTTAAATCTTAAGTATAAAAGTCATGTGAGAGATATGGCAAAATAAAGAGACTGAAAATAAAAATTTAAGTGAAGGTGCAGTTCAGGAGAGAACTTTTAATTATTTTGCATGTCCCCAACCTAAGGATTTAAACCTTTTTTATCTGAGGTCCATACAAAAAAATAGGGTTGTCCATGTTTCAGAATGTGTTGTGGGTGTATGAGTGTGAGATTTTTCCAGTCCACCCCTCGTGGAAATTAATGGCATAGACATGCGGTTTCATTTACTACACATAGGCCTACTGAAGCTCGTGGTGTTTCAGCCTTAATATATGAGTACATGAACACATAAACATAATCTCTAGAACTGCTCTGATTCACTTCATGAGCATTTTACTTTATTTTGAGAAAACTATCATATCATATACAAAGAGACACCAGTCTTTCTAAAAGACACCCATGTTTCAGGAGTTTAGTACACAGAATAGAACGTATGCTTATTAGATAACCGTATTTGAGTTGATGTATACGCTTTTATTTATTATTATTATTATTTAATTAACTATTTTTTCTAAACCATTGTTAGATGCAGTGTTTCCTGTAGTTGTGCAAAGATTTGGTTTCAAAAACAGTATCAGTAAACTGTTTCTTATGATTTTAATTAGTTATTGATTTTTTGTTATTTTTATAAGTAAAAGGCAGAACTAAAGTCTGATTTTGTGTGCAATGATTCGGTTTCAAAAACAGTATCAGTAAGTGCTGAAGGTTTTTGAAAGTCTGACAGTGTTGAGCACTACTGTAAGGTTAGCCCTGCATGGTGTAAATGGTTGAAAATGATTAACAGTTTATTTATTAGAAATTTAGAAAAGTAATCAAAAAAGTAATTAAAAGTAATCAGTTACATTACTTTAATAAAGTAATGAAAAAAGTACACTACTATTACATTTTAAATAAGGTAACTTGTAATCTGTAATCTATTACATTTCCAACGTAAACCTTCCCTACACTTTTAATTGCATAGATTATTTTTATTTATTTGCACATTCAAACTTCTCATGAAAACTTTCCGCTTTAATTCACAACACGTGCGGTACACACATGAATTCTTCTTAAACATCCTAATGTTAGTGATTTTGGAGTATTTCAAATAAGCGGCCGTGTGCACGAGGTTAGTCATTTGCATCAAACATGCCAAAAGCATCTCCATATATGGGCTTTCTGCACAACATTTCCTTTACAGCCTTTCATCACTCTTGTCAAACATACTCCACAAACCTCCATATGCAGCTGTTGTATATTTTGTTCTGGTTTAAAAAAAAAAAAAAAACAGCTCTACAGACGCACTCTCGCCAGATCCTTGAGCAAAGCCAAGTGCACAGCTCTCAAAACCAGTTCATACACAATAACCCCCTTTTATACAAACCTAGTTTACAGACCTCTCATACCCAGCTGTACATACGTGTGCTGTTATTCAGAGAAACCTGGCAGCTTGAGCTACTGTATAGGCTAACTAAGCTTTTCTTACTCTTTCACTGTAAAAGATTAAATGTACATTTTATCATAACTATAAACTAGATGAGTAAAGTTTGTGAACAAACTTTGAAGTTGGCTGGGAAAGTCTAGCCTGAAAGTTTGAAGTAGTTTGTAATAGTAAGAAGTTTGAAAATTTTTAGAGATTAGATAGATGTTGATAGCATATTGCTAACACGATTTAACACATTGCCAACATGATTTAACGTGTTGCTAGCATGGATAGATGTTGATTAACATGTTGCTAGCATGTTGTTCACATGATTAGCATGTTGTTAACATCACAGAAAGCAGTATCTGCCAATCCGATCACCGATACAGATCTTTTTTAAGCCTTCTTTTTATCATGTAGTATTATTTATAGTGATGATCCAATCAAGATTTTTAGACATTTATTCAAGGTCTGAAGTGACAATTCTGTGTCGACTGTGTAGCATGCAGCTCGCTTATAGTGCAGACGCGATGTGATTTTAATCCATTTGCATTTTGAGAGAGAGAGAGAGCGCACGGTGATTCATTCATCCTGCTTGTGAAATTATGTCTCACAGAAACTTTTTCAAATTACTTTATCAGTAATTTAATAAAGAAATATGAATTGTACCTCACCTAAAGCATAATAATTATTTCACCCGCGCCGGACAGAGGACTGAGAACGTGCCGGTGCATGTCGTGCCGGACCTCTCACAGCAGGCGCGTCATCAGCTTGAGATTGGATGTATGAGATCGTCCTTTTTAGAGACCGCTGATCAATCATCCCTAAGCAATTATCGGCTGATTGTGATCGGTAGCCGATCAATTGGAGCACCCGTAAAAATAAGAGCATCAAAATGTTTTTAAAAAACTAAAGAAAACAGGTAGGTTTTAAGAAAAAGTTTAAAACTCTGAGTTTTGCTAGCAGGCTGTTCTACAATATATGTCCCATCACCGAAAGGCTCTATTTCCTCTGCGTTTCAACCTTGTGCAGGGTACGATAAGTACGTTTTGATTACCAGACCTTAAGTTTCTGGAAGGGCTGTAGGGATGCAACAGTTCAGATAGGTAACACAGAGCAAGGTTGTGTAAACATTTATACACAAATAGGATAATTGTATAATCAATCCTAAAATGAACTGGAAGCCAATGAAGAGCTCACATAAAAGAGTGGGATGATCATACTTATGACCTTTCTTAAGACATTTGGCTGCAACATTTTGAACCAGCTGTAAATGAGCAAACTTGTATGCAGAGGACGGTAAACGAGCAGCTGTTTGAATAGTACGGTTGAGGGGTTGTATGGGTGTGTATAGCTGTCTCAAGGGATTTTTCAGGCAGGAAATGTTTTAATTTTAGAAAGTGTGCAGCACTGAAAAAAGCCAGAAGCAACAACAGAGGAAACATGTTTATCTAAAGTAAGCTGACTGTCAAGAAGAACACCAAGGTTCTGTACACACTTTGAATTAAAATCTGACAGACTTTCCAGCGTAGAGTTATTAAACTCAAAAAATGTCAGATGGGCCAAAGACTATAAAAGTCTTTGAATCATTTAAAGTTAAAAAACTTACTTGCCAACCAGAGCTCTACCTCGTTTAAGACATGGAAATAAAGATATTATTGCAGAAGGGTCATTTCTTTTTATAGGCAGATAAATCTGTGTATCATCCACATAAAACTGGAAATATACTCCTTGCCTTCTCAGAATCAAACCTAGAGGCCGCATGTAAAGAGAGAAAAAGCAAAGGTGCCAAAATAGAGCCCTGAGGGAGTCCAGATTCGAGATTAGCAGCAGAGGAGGTAAAATTGCCGATCTTGACAGAAAATGATCTCTCAGTTAAATGCAGGTGCATCTCAATAAATTAGAATGTCGTGGAAAAGTTCATTTATTTCAGGAATTCAACTAAAATTGTGAAACGTGTGTATTAAATAAATTCAATGCACACAGATTGAAGAAGTTTAAGTCTTTAGTTCCTTTAATTGTGATGATTTTGGCTCACATTTAACAAAAACCCACCAATTAGAACAAATTAGAATATGCTGACATGGCCAATCAGCTAATCAACTCAAAACACATGCAAAGGTTTCCTGAGCCTTCAATATGGTCTCTCAGTTTGGTTCACTAGGCTACACAATCATGGGGAAGACTGCTGATCTGACATTTGTCCAGAAGACAATCATTGACACCCTTCACAAGGAGGGTAAGCCACAAACATTCATTGCCAAAGAAGCTGGCTGTTCACAGAGTGCTGTATCCAAGCATGTTAACAGAATTTTGTTTGGAAGGAAAAAGTGTGGAAGAAAAATCGATTCAAGAATTTGAGTGAACTTCACAAGGAATGGATGATGCTGGGGTCAAGGCATACAGAGGTTGTCAAGAAATTTGGCTACAGTTGTCGTATTTCTCTTGTTAAGCCACTCCTGAACCACAGACAACACCAGAGGTGTCTTATCTGGGCTAAGGAGAAGAAGAACTGGACTGTTGCCCAGTGGTCCAAAGTCACTGCACCCGTTTACCAAGAAATTTTGGAGCACTTCATGCTTCCTTCTGCTGACCAGCTTTTTGAAGATGCTGATTTCATTTTCCAGCAGGATTTGGCCCCCTGCCCACACTGCCAAAAGCACCAAAAGTTGGTTAAATGACCATGGTGTTGGTGTGCTTGACTGGCCAGCAAACTCACAAGAGTGTTGGTGCCATAGAGAATCTATGGGGTATTGTCAAGAGGAAAATGAGAAACGAGAGAAAAAAAAAAAAAAAAATGCAGATAAGCTGAAGAAAGAAAGCTGTTAAAGAAACCTGGGCTTCCATACCACCCCAGCAGTGCCACAAACTGATCACCTATATGCCACACCGAATTGAGGCAGTAATTAAAGCAAAAGGAGCCCCTACCAAGTATTGAGTACATGCACAGTAAATGAACAGAAGGCCAACAATTCACTAAATTTTTTTATTTATTTTTTTTATTTATTTATTTTTATTGGTCTTATGAAGTATTATAATTTGTTGAGATAGTGCTTTGGTGGGGTTTTTGTTAAATGTGAGCCAAAATCATCAATTGAAAGAACCAAAGTCTTAAACAACTACTGTCTGTATGCATTTGAATTTATTTAATACACAAGTTTCAAAATTTGAGTTGAATTACTGAAATAAATTAACTTTTCCACAACATTCTAATTTATTGATATGCACCTGTAGGATTTAAACCAATTCAAGGTGACGCATACTCAGGTGCAACAAGTGATACAGTATCAAAGGCAGCAGTCAAGTATAAAATAATTAAAACCACAGCAACTAAAATATAATTTAAACACTCTTAGCAGAGCAGACTCTAAAAAGACTTAAAACCTGACTCAAGAAGCATTTCACATAGTAGAAGGATTTGGTATATTATTGACAAGATGGGATTAAGACAGCATTAATAACTGAGAACCACACCTTGGGCTTATATTGGTTGTTTAAAATTAAACTGGAAAAATAGGCAGACTTTGCAGCAGTCTGGTAAGCCAGAAGACAGGTCTTATACAGCTCATATAAAGTTTGAAGTCTGTCCCTTTTTCATTTTCACTCTGCTTTTTCTGCAAGCTTGTCTTAGTGAGCGAATATCAGAGGTTAGCCATCGAGCTGTTTTAGGTTTCTGTTTAAAAACCTCACAGGAGCAGTCACAGTGAAAATGTCCAACCATGCATTATTTAGCAGCTCAAACTGTTGGTCACCATTCAGGTCGGAAAGCAATGAGTCCAATGTTCAGCTCAGTTCATTAAAAAGCAAATTAAAGTTCAAATGAAACTGAGAGGAGTGAGTCTGAGACTGCTTTCATCGGCTGATGAAAAAAGTAGATTTGGAAGTGAAAAAGAGAATAAAATTGGCTTATGGTCAGAGATCATTGTTTCAGACATTACAAGCTCAAAAATAGAAAACCCATTAGTAAGCACTAGTTTCCAAGGTATGACCATGTATAATCAGTAGATTAGTTTATCCACTGCACTAAGTTAAAAGACTCAATAAAATTTTAAAACTCTTTCGAAAGGGGAGATAGATGGGCAGCAAACATGAAACATTAAAATCACCAACTAGTATAAAGTGATCATAATTTGTAGTGATCCACCCCATTAACTCTGTAAGTTCATGAATAAAATCTTTAACCAGATGTGGAGGGTGATACAACAACGCTAACAAAATGGGGCCATTCCATTAAAATCTTAATGACTAAATTTCAAAGCTAGAAAAAAAACTTTGCAAAAACCATCTGACAGCGAGCAAGGAAAGTCTGTTTTAAGACAGTTACTAAACCTTCCCCTCCACCGTTTACAAGATTCAGTAATAAAACATAAAATCCAACTTATGAGGAGAAAAAAATCTTTCACCATAAAGGTCTTATTTGCCTGGGAACACGCATTTATCTGAGTAATTTTTTTACGGAATGATGATGCTGAAAGTGGCCAGGACTGTTCAAGGAGCGAAAAATTGTCAGAGTTCACCCCAGCTTGGCGTGTGCAAAAGCTGATGAGGGCATAACCGAACCAAGGGTCGGGAGGCAAGCAGGCAGGGTGGATCGGGGGAAGCCTGCGGGAGGGGAAATCCGGTGGGCGCCAGACAAACAGCAACATCATGAGCCGGCTTCCAGGCTGGGAACAAACAGGCTAGATTCACAACTAGCCCGCAGATGTACTTTCCATGGAAGGAAGATCCCAGCCCATTTACCACGTATTCTCCATGGAGGTTCGAGAGGCCAACAACATATACAGTCCAATATATCCAATGCTGGTGACCCACAAGGTTCGAAGATAAACCATGCCGCGCGTCTGCCTTGCTGATAGCAAGAACTGAGGTTCAAATGTCCAGCAACGTTTGATGATCGTAGGTCAGAATGTGCGCAACATTTAGGAAAAAAGAATAAGCTGAACAAACAAACAGAGTAACAGGCTGCACTAAAAAGGGCAACAGACGGCAAGCCAACACCAGTGCCATTTCAAACCTAAAAAATGATTAACATGTTGACAGCATATTGTTAACATGATTAGCATGTTATTAGCATGTTTGCCGGCATTTATTAATATGTTTCTAGCATGATTAACACATTTCTAGCATGTTTTAGCACGATTACCATGTTTACTAGCATGTTGTAAATCCTATTTCAGCAGGATTTGCATTTTAACATGTTTGCTAGCATGTTTCTAGCATGACTAGCATGAGGATAGCATGTTTTTAGCACAACTAGCATGATGTTAACATGTTTTTTAACATGATTAGCATGTTGTTAGTATGTTGCCACCGTGATTACCGTGTTGTTAGCATGTTTTTAGCATGACTGGGCATGATGTTAATGTTTTCTAGCATGATTAATGTGTTGATAGTATGGTTAGCATGTTTGCTAGCTTGTTTTTAACATGATTATCATGTTGCTAGCATGATTTACCATATTGTTTAACATTCTGTTAGCATGATTTAACATGTAGTTAGCATGATTTAACATGTTGCTAGCAAGATATATAGATTAGTAATATTAGAACCCTTCTGAAAAAAACAGCATATGCAGCAAAGTTGATTGGACGGCACTTCATAGTACAAATGGACAATGATCCAAAGCATATAGCAAAAGCAACTCAGGAGTTTTTGAAGGTAAAAAAGTGGAATATTCTGCAATGCCCAAGTTAATCTTCTGATCTCAACCCAATTGAGCACGCATTTTACTTGCTGAAGACAAAACTAAAGGAAGAAAGTCAGCTGAAGTCAGCTGCAGTAGAGGCCTGGTAAAGCATCACAAAGGAGGAAACCCCATTTTTGGTGATGTCCATGAGTTCCAGACTTAAGGCAATCATTGCCTGCAAAGGGTTTTAAACAAATTTTAAAAAATGAACATTTTATTTATGATAATATTTATTTTGTCCAATTACATTTGAGCCCCTAAAAATGGGGGGACTGCGTATAAAAACGGTTGTAATTCTTAGCATTTTATATTAGATTTTTTAATTCAAACCCTTGAATTAAAGCTTAAAGCCTGCACTTCAATTTCATCTTGATTGTTTCATTTTAATTTAAAAACAGAGAGATTTTTTTCCTTAGGGGAAGTCGTGGCCTAGTGGTTAGAGAGTTTGACTCCTAACCCTAAGGTTGTGGGTTTGAGTCTCTGGTCGGCAATACCACGACTGAGGGGCCCTTGAGCAAGGCACCGGGCTCTGCAGCATAAATGGCTGTCCACTGCTCCGGGTGTTGTGTTTACGGTGTGTGTGTGTTCACTGCTGTGTGTGTGCACTTTGGATGGGTTAAATGGAGAGCACAAATTCTGAGTATGGGTCACCATCCTTGGCTGTATGTCACGTTGCTCACTCACTTAGATTGAAACAATCTTTTCAACAAGAGCAGCCATATGTCTCTGTTAGCTCATCTGTGCACCTAACAAGGGTGGCTCAATATAACAGCACTATGGGGCCAATTGAATTTTAATTAGGACATGGAGGTCATGCAAAATCTGCCCACTTTCTGTGCTTGAATGAGGAAAATCCCCCAGCACTACCCTCTTCATTACTATAACCCCTGCTAGCATGATGCACACCAAGCAAACTCTGAATTCCGCATCTTCACAACATTTGCTTATTCCACCTCCACCTGTATAAGGACCATAACCAACCTTCAGGTGATGCTCTGCTGCTCAGGCAGATAGGTACCTATAAAATCTCCCCCTTTTTTTTTTTTTCTTCAGAAAAAGTGAAACTTGTCTAACTCTCACTGTCTATAAATAATCTGTCAGTTTGAAAGTAATTATTTTTTTGTCTGTTTTTATTTGGTTTAACATAAGATGTTTATTGATTTTTGAAGATTTGTTGTCATTGTATCAAATGTGTGGAATTCAATCGGGTCTCATTTTATCATTTTCTTCTTTTACTCATCTCAGAAAAATCTAAACTTGGCAAGAGGGTTGTGTATACATTTTTAGAGTACTCTCCCCTGCTCGACTCCAGCAATATGACCCCGAATGACTGGTCCACTATTGGAAAAGACATTGAGGTGCCTTTTAATCATCTCTATGCGCACATTTTTTTTTTTTTTACTTTAGACACTGCAAATGCAGAAATACTGATAGTACATGTACCTTGATGAGTTGTTTTTTCAGTGCAAGCCTTTTTTTTTCTAAGCAATGTAATTTTTTAAAAGAATTTGGCTGAAATACAGAACAAAAACATTCCCTGTGATGTAGAGCAGATGTTTTTATTATGTTTATGATATGGAATATATGTGAATCCGTTCTTGTAAAATTAAAAATGAAACATATTTAAAATAAAAAAAAACTAATAGCTAATCTACTCAGTTAATTACTAATTTAGGCAATTACTTAATTGTAGAGAACCTTTTGCAATTGTTATAAATAGTTCCACGAAAAAAAGTCTGGCAAAACAAATCATCAGTCAGTGCTGAGAAATTCTTATACTGTATACCTTTTTGTCTCGTTCACAGAAAAATACTATGAGGAATATGATGGTTTTGTCATCCTGCACGGCACAGACACAATGGCTTATACCACATCTGCCTTATCCTTCATGTGTGAGAATCTGGGAAAGCCCGTCATCCTCACCGGCTCACAGGTAACACATTTTACAAGCATTCACCCAAAATGAGTTTTGTATAATCATGAGGGTAAAATAATGACAGAATTTTCTTTTTTAAGTTAACTATTATTTAACTAACCATCTTGTATATGACAGGTGCCCATCTTTGAGATGAGGAGTGATGGAAGGGACAACCTCTTGGGGGGCGCTGTTGATTGCAGGACAGTTTGTAATCCCTGAGGTGAGAGTGGTTTCGGTTCACAGAGATGCTTTTATAGCCATTTGCAAAAGCACTCTGTGTAAGATACCATCAAATATTTGTCATATTGGATTTTCTAAACTCAAATTAAGTGTTTTTAAAGTGCTCAGCACTGTATTTAGTGTCATAAAACAGAAAATATATCAGAGGATACAGAGAATAAGTCGTTTGGAGTATGGATGGAAAATTAATATTAATCATAAATTTTGAAGTACATATTTAGCTGTTAAATTGTCAAATCTTATTGTTCAAATATAGTGACATATACACAGACAGCACAAATCTGTAAACACCTATACACCACCTGTCAAACAAGTTCAGTCGGCCTATGAAAAGGTGTTCAATGAAGGCTGACACACAACTGAAATTAATAGAAATTGTGGGAAAACGCTATGAAGCACAAGAAAGGGACATGTAAACTTACTGAAACTGTTTGAATTGAGTAAAGGACAAGAAAATAGCCCACTTCTCTGCTTTGTTTCTTCACAGGTTTGCCTCTATTTCATCATAAGCTGTACCGAGGCAATCGTGTTACCAAAGTGGATTCTGGAAGCTTTCAAGCATTCACCTCACCAAACCTGCCACCATTAGCCAATGCTGAAATCGACATCAACAGTAATTCCAGTTCTTCTTGGGCTGTAGTCAGAAATCTGTCTATTAAAGGCACAATATGCAAAGTCTCTTTCAAGGAAAGTGTGTTCTCTTTCATTATCTCGTGTTCGAGAACCACCTATGGGGTAGGACATCCTTGCCTGACCTCTGCAGAAGCATCCCAATTGCACCAAGTCTGGCCTCCTAACCCCCCTGCTATGGGACGCCATCCCCATAATGCAGGCAGGGCCCATAGACCCCGTAGTAAGCCACGGTGCAGCAGAGTGAGCCCCCACATGCTAAACCCTGGAGGGAAATGTCCTTCGCGCAGCCGTGGCCAAAAAAATCCCCAACCCCACTCAAAACGCAGGTGGCTGGCCTGATGCACAGCCACAGGGGGCTTTGAGTCCAAGGGGCTTTGAAGCCAACAGGCTTCACTGTACGTTGTCCAGGAGATGGTGCCATTGTACCACAAATGAGCGAACCTCTAAGCAGTTTTTCCGGTTTATGCGGGGACTCATATCAAATGTGGGGACTCAAATCATGTAATTCCCGAATGGGTGATTCACACAATAATGAAGGGGTACAGATTTCAATTTGCCAAAAGGCTCTCGCATTTTCAACTGAGACAGAAGAGAGCTCTGCTCACATTCTGAAAGAAGAAATCTCCTCCCCTTCTCAAGAACTCTTGTTATTTCCTGGTTCCAAAGAAGGATGGTTCTCTCAGTCCTATTCTGGACCTCAGAGTGTTGAACAAACATTTAAGAAAATACAATTTCAGAATGTTAACACATGGTTCTCTCTCTTATGCTCAGTAAATCAGAACAATTGGTTTTCATCGATCAATCTGAGAGATGCTTTCTTCCACATCAGCATTTATCCGTCGCACAGGAAATTACTTTCTTTCGCCTACCAAGGCATGTGCTACGAATTCACAGTCTTTCTTTTGGCCTTGCTTTAAGCCCATGGACTTTTTTGTCTGTGCGCGGAAGTGGGTCTGGCCCTGCTGAGAATAGCGAGTCTCAGGATCCTGACACATATAAACGATTGGCTGATTATAACAGATTCAAGAGAGAAAGTGATACAAAACACTGCCTGTGTGCTTGCTCATGTCACAGTGCTCGGCCTCAGAGTGAATGTGAGCAAGAGAAAATTTACTCCTGCCCAGAATGGGATGTTTTCTAGGTCTAGAAATGAATTCTGTTAAGATGTGTGCGTGTGCCTGTCGCAAGAGTGCATTCTCTCTTTCATGAATTTCCTTTCGCAATACAGGAAAAGGGCGAGGGAACAGTATCGCACTATAGGGTCATGGCTTCGGATGTCCATGTCCTGCCTCTGGGCCTCTTCATTTCAGCCCATTACGTGACCTCTGCCGCTCGGTCACAGTGACGCACTCTTGCACAGTAGCACTGCGCCACTGGAGAAATGCAGAGCTTTAGACTCAGGGGACCCCCCTCAGGGCCGTCAAGTTGCAGAAAGTGGTAACGACAGATGCGGGGAGGATGGGGAGCCACTCAGGAGGGCAGAACGGTGAACGGTGTTTGGCCAAGCGCACTCCACACAGCCCACATAAATTATTTGGCGCTCCTTACTGTTTGGAAGGCTCTGAAACATTGTCTGCCCCACCTGCAGGGGCATCACGTACTGGTCCATTGTGACAACACCACACGTAATTGAGGGGGGGGGTTTTTGTGTTTTAGCAGGCGGGAGTTTCTTTCTTTATTGGTGGGTGATGTATGTCCCAGGCATTCTGAACAGGGGCTCAGGTAGTCGGTAGTCTACTGTGGAAGAGGCTTGTTCAGGCGGCCGTTTTGATCTCTTCACCTCACGCAAAAACGTCCATTGTCCTATGGTCTTTTTGCTACAGGACGAGGATGCCCACATCGGGCCCCTTAGCGTGGATGCACTGGCCCACACATGGCCCAGTGTGCTGCTCTCTGCATTTCATCCACTCTGCCTAATAACTCCTACTCTGGTCAAGGTGAAAGAACAAAGCCTGACCCTGACTTTAATAGCACCAGATGGCCCAAATCTAATAACTCCTACTCTGGTCAAGGTGAAAGAACAAAGCCTGACCCTGACTTTAACATTATGCACAGACCTCCTGTCCCAAGTAAACAGAGAAATCTACCATCCTCACCCAGACAGGGTGGCCCTCTGGGCCTGGCCCTTGAGAGGGCAAACATAAACACATTGGGGCTCCCCCCACATGTTGTTGCTACTATTCAGAATGTTAGAGCCTCTTCTACATGCTCCCTTTATAATTGCAAGTGGCGTTTGTTTGAGGAGTGGTGCGAGGGGCACAAGCTGATATCATATCAGTGATCAGTCGCTGACATTTTTGGGGTTTTGCAAGACCTTATCAATGGTGGGAAAAATTGACTATTGCTGCATGTCATGTCAGGTTTGACAACACTACGGTGGGGCAACACCCACTTATTCGTATATTTATGAAGGGTGCCTGCTATTCCCTTCCAGTCACTAGAACAGTATTTCCAGAATGGGATCTCTCCATGGTGCCGGAGGCCTTGTCTCAACACCCTTTTGAGCCCCTGGGAGATATCTCCCTTAAACTTCTGTCTTTCAAGACAGCTCTGCTCCTGGCCTTGGTATCAGCCAAACATGTCAGTGATTTGCACACACTCTCTGTTCATCCCTTGTGCACTAAATTCTCTCTCAGTGGAGATAAGGTCTTTCTCAGGCCAAACCCGGACTTTATGTCAAAATGCTTCCCAGCTTTCTCTTGTGAGGTGCTTGAGCTTCCTGCTATTCACTCTCCTCCATTCTCCTCTGCGGAGGATTAGAGGCTAAATGCTTTATGTCCTGTCCGCGGCCTGCGGGTTTACATCGACAGGACCGGCCCTATCAGGAGGAGTAATCAGCTTTTCATTTGTAAGCAACGCCTCTCTTACTGGCTTGTGGAAGCCATCTCTTTGGCATATGAATCTAAGGGAGTGCAGGCTCCAGAGGGCCTCAGAGCACACTCAACACGTCAGGGGAATAGTGGCATTGTGGGCTCTGTTTAAAAGGGTTTCCTTGGGGAATAGTGGCATTGTGGGCTCTGTTTAAAAGGGTTTCCTTGCAGGACATCCAGCTTGGCTTATTCATGTCATTAAGCAGGTCATCTGTACCCCTGACACCAAATTATATATATATATATATATATATATATATATATATATATATATATATATATATATATATATATATATATATATATATATATATATATATATACATATATGCCTTCAGCATGAGGTCTGTTGCCAGGTTTTGCATGTTATATGTTTAAGTGCAGTAGCAAAGCAACTGCTCCAACAGTATATTTTATCATTTATATGAATAAATTGAATATATCATAATAAATGTATGATATTAATTATAATAAGAAAAAAAATGAAATATGAAGTATAGCATGTCACACTATAGGACACTGTTGCCACTGTTTGCAATTTCATGTCAACTTCCCCATTACTGATGTAAGTGTACTAATGTCTTTTTTTTCTGATGTAAAAATTAGCATTTCTTATTGTTTAGTTAACTGGGACACTGTGTGGCGACCCAGCACAAACTGCCAAATTCACGGTCTACACACTCAAATGAACCACAATGTGGGTCTCCTGCGACTCTTCCCAGGGATCACTACTAATACAGTAAGGTTGTGTGGTAATCTGCCACGATTTTTGCCTAACATTTTTAATCTTGAGTGACAAAACATATTTGTAGTAAATTGAAATCTGTTACATGTGATAAGTGTTTAATTCACATGCAGACATTGCTAGGGCTGGGCGATATATCGCATACAATAATCATGCACATTTCATCAGTAAAGCCGGTTCCCTGATTACCGCTAAATCGCCATCACCTGCTTTCAAACGGAGCGGCATTTAATAGACAGAGCCGTAGATCACTGTCAAGCTATGCAATATCACGTTCATTACCGAAGGCGATTTATCTGCGATAATGAACGCGATATTGCGTAGCTTGTCAGTGGTCTACGGCTCTGTATATTAAATGCCGCTCCGTTTGAAAGCAGGTAATGTCGATTTAGCAGTAATCAGGGAACCGGCGTTACTGACGAAATGCGCATGACAATTGCATGCGATATATCGCCCATCATGACAATTGCATGCGATATACAATTCACAGATTTGCTGTAGTGGTTTATTTGATCAGATGCAGTTATGCGGTATTTGTAATGAGACAGAGTTATGGAGCATGTCTAATTACTTAGAAAAAAAGCCAGGAGCTGGCACTACCATTTACGCCACCTCTATTATGCTCACCATGGAGGAAGGAGCAGGTATTTACTACCCCAGTCTGGCTCGTTGGCATGTGCATCAGATTTTTTTAAAAAAATATATTTTTTTATGATCTTGGTTTTTATGGTAGATCCTTCACATATGCTTCAGTTTTTTAAAAAAAAAATTTTTATGATGCCTGTTCTTGTTCATTTATAGTCTTAACTATTTAGATTGAACTACATTGGAAATATGGAAAAATCAGTGTACATTTTGTTGGGTTATATATTTGTTTTTAGTTGTTACCATGTCTAAAATGGTGGATGCTTATCACTCACAGGAAGTTTCACTGGAAGTTATGGGTTAAAGTTTCACAGGGAGTGTAAAAAAAAATTGTAACTGACCTCATAATAGATGTCTGTAGGGACTGACCAATTTTTTCAGTAGTCATTAACAGCTACTTACTGCATTATACACTCTTAAAAATAATGATTCTTTATTGGCATTGATGGTTCCATGAAGAACCCATTAACATCCACGGAACCTTTCAAGGTTCTTTAAATTGGAAATTGTTTTTTTTTAAGATTTTTATTGTAAGGTGCTTCAAACTAAGAATAAATTGGTTCTTTTAAGAACTGTTCACTTAAAGGGGGAACCAAAAACAGTTCTTCTGTGGCATCACTTTGAAACCTTTGTTCCTTTGCTTGGAACCTATATTTTCAAGAGAGTATATGCCATTTCTGTAGTTTAGTGAACTATTATGTAACTTGTAATGAAGTCTAGCCATCAAGTGGCATCAGAAATATTCTAGATTAAATCTCAAAGCCTGTGCCTATGATGACTCTGAAGCCTCCTTGAGTGTGCAGGTGTTTGGTTGCAGCTCCAGATGTGCTGTTGTGAACATGAGGTCCACCTGGGCTTTAATTTAATTTTCAGTGTCCTTAAATCTTTTCTCTGTGGGACTATTGGGCCATACACATTCTGAAGTATAACAATGTAGTGATGTGATGAGCTAGTCATCTCAATGGGACACTTCACAAGAAAGTGTAAAAAAATAAAACAATAAAAAGCTTGTGGTGTCTGTTAATAGATGGATTCTATAGCTGAGTTTGTGTTTCCCCACAAGACCTTAAAATCAGCATGAAAATCAGAATTGTGTTGGTCAATAAAGGTAAATTATTTTAAAAATCTAATTTTTAAAACACATGTGCCAAGTCCTTGGAAATTTACTCATCATATTCATTTTGATTTCATATAGTTTTTGGGACAGAAAAAAAAAAAAAAAAATTACACAATTTTCAACAAAAAGTAAAGTTAAAATTTACATATTTTTAAAAACATATTTTTCTTACATCTTGAATACAGTAAGTGTACACACCTTAATTAAAATTAAAAAAAAAAAAAACATGTAGATATATTTTTTCAAGGTTAAATGTGTGAACAGGTATATATATATATTATATATATAATATATATATACCTATTTTTTTTTTTTTTTCAAATATAAATGATTTACCTTTCCAAAAAGGTCAAATTATCTGTTATTTTAAAAGTCTTAACTGCAGTGATCCTCTCTGTGATGTTATTTTATTTATTTTTATTTTTTTTTTTTATTCTTCTGCATGTTGGTTGCATCACATGGTTTTGTTTTTCGGTTATTAAACAGTATAGAAATTTAGTTGATTTAAATATAATAATAATAATAATTATTATTATTATTATTATCCCAAATTACTTGAGGTTTTTATTTTCAGTCATTTTTAATGTGACTTTTTTCCTTCATTATGATATCAAGAGAGTTATGTTAAAGATATGTCACCACCCTGACATTTTTTACTTTATGCACCCCAAAAAAACATAAAAAAAAAAAAATAACTTTATTTCTGAAATTAAAAACATGCTTATCATAGAAGAGGTATGAATGAATTAGATTATAATGTATGTTTTGAATTAATAATAAGTAATCTATAATAAGTAAATAATCTGGTTAAATTGTTGTTTATTAATAATACTGTAGATTATGGCAATAGTAGTTAATAATATTAGATTTGAAAAAGAAGCATTACCACTGGGATACAGCATTCCTTATGGAAAAAAAATCAAGTCCCGTACTCCATTTTCTTTCTAGTTGTGTGTTCTGTTTCACTTAGCATTAAGTTACATTTTTGAAATAAAAATAACTTGCGAATATTTAATGTTGATTTTAAGTGGTTTATATAATATTGACTAAATATCGACAGAAATTTCTTTGTTTAAATGAGATGTATTCTTTCATCAGGTCAAGGCCTTCTTGAAGGCTCCCATGGAGGGTGTCATTTTGGAGACGTATGGCAGTGGTAACGCCCCTGACAACCGCCCTGACCTGCTGGAAGAGATCTGTAAAGCGACTAAGAGAGGACTCATCATGATCAACTGCACCCAGTGCCTCAGGGGCACGGTCACAATATCATACGCCACTGGCCAGGTATGTGTGTTTGTTTGGGAAAGGTCTCATGTGGGTGTTTCTAGGAGTGTGTAAGCTTTTAATGTTCCCTTTCAGGCTCTGAGTAAGGCTGGAGTGGTTGCTGGGTTTGATATGACCCCGGAAGCTGCTCTTTTCAAAACTCTCCTATGTGCTGGCAAAACAAGACCTCAGTACAGAAGAGAAGAAAAAGGTATGCAACAAATGTTTGTGAAAAATACACATCTAAAACATTGGCTACATTTACATGCAAAGTTTTGGTTCAATCAGACTGAATTCATTTTGACTGATGAATCTGATTGTAGTGTTTACGTACATGAATGCTAGTTGAGCACGTTTATATATGTCACAAGTTTCAAATCTGAATATTTTTTTTTTTGACATGCGCACACTGCACAAAAATCGAGTCTCTCACTATTTGTACATAATAACCACTCTCCTACACGGTTCCTTTATTTGTTTTAAACAGCAGAACTAATAAGTATTAATTTATGGAAAAACATCATATTTGTCACACAGTAAAAAATGCCCCTCCCTGCGCCCAAAACAGGTTGCCTTTGAATGAGTAGGCTATCCATAACAAGGACTGGTGGGAGGTTGTCCTGCTCCACTTCACAGTTGCAGAGTGAAAGGAGAGTTTTATAATGTCAGGACATGCATTTATATAACACAAAAGGAAGAACCGCTCGTTCCGGGCATCATACGTCATTACGCTATTTCTGCGTCTTTGCACATGCACAGTCCTTTCATTTTCGGTGTTCAATCTGATCGAGTGTTTACATGCACTCTCAATTGTATTTGAAAAAGAAAAAAACAACAACCCCCTTCAATTCAATCGAAATTTCATTCTGATCGAGCTCAGTCGTATCGATTAATGTGTTTACTTGAAGGCTTTTCAGTACGATTGAGCCATCAATCAGATTACAAACGGATTATTTGGTTGCATGTAAAGGTAGCCACTAGACATGTGCCGGTATTCGGTAATCCATATATCACGGTAATGAATTAATGATATTGTTATCGTGGGCACTTCTAAATACCGTGAATAATTATGTATTACAAATTATTCCGAATTTGGAATGCATTTTAACCCCTTAACTGTCTCTCACATTTTTAAACATAGACATGTAAAGTGCAAGATCCAAACTTAAATTTTTATAATTCATAAACAAAAACATTTTATAACATTATATTGATGTGCCATTTTCATGGTAATGCGATGTCTGATTTTAAAAATGGGTTTCAAAGGATGAATTTTGAGATTTTAAGTTTTCAGGTGATATATAATTTCTGATTGTTTCTAAAGTGTGACGGAGAAAAAGGCAACGAAAAAGACTTTTTTTTTCTGACAAAGGTCAGAACTCCTGTTATGATGTAGATTTTTGAGGGTGCACTCTTGTCATAAATTAAACTAGTACTTTTCCTACATAATTTTTTAACAAATAACATTGGTAAAATATCTATTTAGGAGTCTTAGACCTTTCCAACGAAATGGGATGGATGGCAATATCATAGTAATGGCATAGCAACCACTCACAACATTTTAAGGTGCATGGCAACATCCTAGCAATGGCATAGCAACCACTCACAACCACAGCAGTGAACACACACACACCGTGAACACACACCCGGAGCAGTGGGCAGCCATTTATGCTGCGGGGCCCGGGGAGCAGTTTGGGGTTCGGTGCCTTGCTCAAGGGCACCTCAGTCGTGGTATTGAGGGTGGAGAGAGCACTGTACATGCACTCCCCCCACCTACAATTCCTGCCGGCCCGAGACACGAACTCACAACCCTTGGATTGCGAGTCTGACTCTCTAACCATTAGCCCACGACTTCCCCAACGATGTAAAATTTGTCATGATTAGATAAGGATTTCATTGTAATATAGTGAAGTAAATTTAGGCCTCCCATATACGGGACAGTTAACAGGTTAAGAAATACTTTTCCCATCAACTGGTCAAAATGCACAACACTGCTGTACGCTGCATGAAAGAGTGTGCACTCTGATGTAAACACGCATGGATGAGAAGCACATGGGGGAACAAGTGAGAGATGCACTGAAAGCACATTCACTCTCTGACAGCAGATGGCGCTAAACTGCAGCAAATGCGGCCCTTACACCATAAATAAAGCAGCTGCACTACTTTCTAAAACATATAAAAAATTTTAAATAGCCATTCAGATTTGTGTATTCGCTATGATGTTCCTCACAGTGGCAAATACTTAAGTATTTTGACTTAATAGGCTATTTATTAAAAAATAGTAATCTGGACTACAACATGCCCTAGATATTGTTTGAAATTGTTTTGATTCTTTATTGTTAATTTACACTTTACATTAGGGCTTCATTAGTTTACATTAGTTAATCCATTAGTTAACATAAACTGCCAGTGAAAAATTCTTCTGAACATTCATGAATCTTTGGTATTTCAGTATTTAATAACACGTTGTTAAAATCTAAAGTTGCAACTGTATTATTTACATTTTTACATTTTACATGTGATCATTTAGCAGACACTTTTATCCAAAGCAACTTACAAATGAGAACAATAGAAGCAATCAGATCAACAAGAGAACAACAACGGTATACAAGTGCCATGACAAGTCTCAGTTAGTCTAGTACAGAACACGTAGCCAGTGTTTTTTTTTTTTTTTTTTTTTTTTTTTTTTTTTTTTTACGAATATGATAGACAACAAAAGAAAAGGTAAGTACTAGCATTTGTTGGTTAAGTGCAGGCGAAAAAGATGAGTCTTTAGATGTTTTTTGAAAATGAGTTCATTCCACCAGCTTTGGGATGGCACCACAAGGCGTCGTTCACTTGCAGAGCACAAACTTCTGGAGGGTGCATAAGATTGAACTAATGAGCTTAGGTATGTTGGTGCCGTGCCAGTGGTCGTCTTGTAGGCAAGCATCAGTGATGTGAATTTGATGCGAGCGGCTACTGGTAGCCAGTGTAACCTGATGAGGAGAGGAGTAACATGAGCTGGTCTGGTATTGATTGTGAATTGTTGATAAGTTTCAGAGGCTTGATAGTACTTGCTGGTGGGTTCTGGAGGAGAGCATTACAATAGTCCAGGCTGAAGAGAACAAGAGCTTGGAAAAGAAGTTGGGTGGCTTGCTCTGAAAGGAAGGGTCTAATCTTCCTAATGTTGTATTAGGCAAATCTGCAGGACCAGGTCATTGTAGCAAAATGGTCTGTGAAGCTTAACTGATGATCCATCCAACCTGTACTCCAACTAATACGTTTGTATAGGTCGTTTGTCCAAATCCCTGAAATACGACCCATCAGAGCGTATACTACAATTGCGCCCCTATCGGCAAAAGGTCGTTTTTATATTAATGTTTTGTACTCTTTTATTTGCACTGTGATTTGCGTTTCGTGTAGCTCAGTTGGTAGATTATTGTGTTATACCTTGATATGCAATCATGCTACCATGGGTTCGATCCCAGAGAACGGACGTGCACGTAAAATGCATATGCTCAATAAATCATAATTTAGCATGATTTCTGTGACGAATAAGCCACCTAGTAAAATATGTACGAATTACTGTGAGATCGGTGTAAAAAGTCCACACATTGCATTTAAATAAAACGTGCGTTTTTGATTGGTAATGACGTTATACGTCATTTCATGACGACAGACGCAACGCGATACTGTCATTATTTTTACGCCCGCTAGAGGCCGCTTAACTTTTAAATGTAAATATAGGTCGTAATAAGGTGCTTGCACAAACGACCTATGTATATGGTCGTTTTTGTTGGAGGACAGGCTCGATCCATCACAACTCCTAAATTCCTGGCTGTCCTGGAAGGAGTTATGGTTGACGAACCCAGCTGTATAGAGAAGATGTGATGAAACGATGGGTTAGCTGGAACCACCAGCAGTTCTCTCTTAGTAAGGTTGAGCTGAAGGTGATGGTCATGCATCCAGCTAGAAATCTCACTCAGACAGGTTGAAATGCGAGCAACTACCGTTGGGTCATCTGGATGGAATGAGAAGTAGAGTTTGAGTGTCATCAGCGTAGCATAGTGATAGGAAAAGCCATGCTTCTTAATGACAGATCCTAATGACGTCATGTAGATGGAGAAGAGAAGTGGTCCAAGTACTGAGCTTTGAGGAACCCCTGTAGCAGTTCAAGAATCTTAGAAACTTCACCCCTCCAAGACACCCTGAAGGATCTATCAGAAAGGTAGGACTTAAACCACTGGAGTGCGGGTTCCAGAGATGCTCATCTTTCTGAGGGTGGACTGGAGAATCTGGTGATTAACGGTGTCAAAAGCAACAGACAGGCCCAGCAAAATGAGTACTGAGGATTTTGAAGCTGCTTTTGCCAGTCGCAGGGCTTCAGTAACCGAGAGCAGGGCAGTCTCAGTTGAGTGGCCACTTTTGAAGCCAGATTGGTTGCTGTCCAGGAGGTTGTTCTGTACAAGAAACATAGAGAGCTGGTTGAACACAGCACGTGTTCAAGTGTCTTTGCAATGAATGGAAGAAGGGATACCGGTCTGTAGTTTTCTAGAAGTGCTGGATTTAGAGATGGTTTTCTTCAGCAGTGGGCTTACCCGAGCCTGCTTAAATGCTGAGGGAAATGTTTCAGAGTGAAGAGAGGAGTTGATAATGTGAGTAAGTGAAGGTATGACTGAAGAAGAAATCGATTGTTAATGAGCTAACATGAACTAAGACTTGTATTTTTTAACAAAGATTAATAACTTCTGTAGCAAATGTAGCTATTGCTCATTGTGTGAATGTTAATGGTTTAACTAATGAGGTACTTGTTGTAAAGTGTTGTTTTTTTGTATTTTTATTTGTTTTGAACTTTTAACTTTATATATTTTTTTTGTATTGCTTTATTGTATTTAAATGTTTAGTTATTTTTGTTTAAAGAAAAAAGTTATTTAACCTGTTATACTGTATTATGACCACTTTTTTAAAAACTAAATTTCAATGCTGTGATAATACCGTATACTGTGATAAAAGCAATTAATTAATTAATGAGCAATTAATCGCAACAGGAAAATTTTATACGTGCATATCCATGTAGCCACTGATTGACAATTTGGAGTCTCCCTGGACAGCTTGCACAGTACAGTTTTAGTAATGTTACTTTATGGTTTCAAAACATGTTAATTGTTCATTAGATGATGAGTCAAAATCTGCGTGGTGAGATGGTGGCTGATCTGGAGGGGGCAAAGCTTTCTCTCAGCGACAGTCGCTTTATTCAGATTATAGCCAGGACCCTCAACATTGGCTGTAAAGAGGTGAGCAGACCATATATCCAAACTGCTTCTATTATTGTTATTCTGGTGTAGTTTGTATATCTCCATGATGTACACACATATGAAGAGGATTTGATGAACATAATATTACTTATGTCCTTAGGAGCTTGAAGCCATACGAGATGCACTAATGCCACCTCTGGCCTGTGCTGCTGCTAAGAACGGAAACATTGAGACCTTAGAGGCAATAAGGGATATGGTAAGCATTTTGTGTTTGCGGTAACAGCATGGCACGTATACAGTGACTCTACTGTGTGACTCTTTGTTAAACCATATTGGCATCTCTTATTAAACAGATATTAAAAATATGTTTTTTCTTCTTCTTCTTCTTTACTTCTGCATTTCTTACAACTGCATTTCTTTTCTTTTACACTGAATAAAATTTGATTGTCACCACAAACTGCTGTTTTCAACCTTGATGACTTTGCATTACATTGTACCAAATAAAATTGGGCAAAAAAGAGACATAGGAAATGATAGATGTCTTTTTATTTTTTTAATTTTTTTTTTAATAGGGAACAAACTTGAATAAGGCAGATTATGATGGCCGCACTCCCCTTCACATCGCCGCATGTGAGGGCAATCTGAATGTAGTGGAATATCTGCTGGGTAAAGGGGCCACCTTCTTTGCCAAAGATCGTTTTGGCGATACACCTCTTCGCAATGCCATTCACCTCAGGTAAGACAGGCCAATAAGGCTGGATGGTTATCTCATTTATGTATTAGAAAGTTCCTAATATTTTGTTGTAACAAAGTTTTGTCGTTGTTTTCGCCACAGCTAGTGCACGAGTGTGGAGATGTGTTATACAACATGCCCACCATGTTGTATAACAGTTTTTTTTGTCATTTCTTGACATTTCTTCCCTTTACATAGACTGACACCACTAAGGTGCTTAAAGTAATCTCAAAAGTTTCAGTGATATGCAGTTACTATTTTAGTTTGTCCACCTCCTTTATAGGTCCATTTGATAGCCATGCTGTTCTTTTCTTGCAGAGCATGTTTTAAAGATTGCTCATAGGTCCGTTACAGCATGAAATGATTAATTTCCCATGGTCCTTCTCTTTTCCGTGTCTAAGTTTTGTACTTTTCCTTTTCTTCCAATTTGTGGACACGTTTGTGCAGTTGTAGAAACATGACAAATCAAAGTCCCAGCACATCCAGGAAACATGTATACATAGCATGTGGGGAAAATCATTCTGTCAATTTCCCTGTTCTCCAGATTTTTATGCCCCATGTAAATTGATGATTGGCTGACCCACCATGTTTTTTTTTTTTTGTTTGTTTTTTCTGTGGGGTTTAGTAACTGTGACTTAAAGATGCTTGCCTTTAGAATAGCCTCTTTAACATATTGTGTTACAGCCATTAAAGGACCAAATCCACCACATTTAACAATGTATTTTAAGAAAATAGGGATTTTTTTTTTTTTATCTATTAATTTATTCAAACACGCATTCAAAAGGTAATTCATACATAAAATAACTTAAATACACCTCTTCTATGGTAGAGATGTTTTTAAATTTCAGAATTAAAACTTTTTTTTTTTCTTTTCAGTTTTTCTGGGTCTGGGACATGAAGTAAAAAAACTGTCCAAATATTATAATGAAGAAAAAATGTCCATTAAGATTAAATTCTTAAAAAGAAAACAAACGTTTTATTAAAATATTAATACATTTATTATTATATATATTTTTTAAATGGTGTATTTTTTTATTATTATTTTTTTTTATAACATTTGTCCACCAAAGCAATTACTGTAATAATTTATCATTCATAATAATTGTACATTTTTAAAATTTGATAACATTCAAAAATGTTATAACATTCATAAATACTTTTATCTTGAAAAATATATTTTAATTAAAAAAAAAAAAACATATGAAAACAACATAAATGCAAAGATTACTTTTTTAAAACTTGACAAAGAATTTAGATTATTGAAAGATTTTTCCCTTTCTTTATTGCCTTTATAATTTCTTCAAATTCATCTGATGTGTGTCAGACAACATACCCCTAACACAAATTTGTATAAATATTTTATTACTCATCCTGTGCCATTGTGCTACAGACAGACATGAATGATACCTCATAGTTTGCTGCTGACAAATGTACTAATGACTTTTTCAAGTGATTGGGCTCACAATTTTGTTGATGATGGATGATAAAACAGGGCAAAACATCCCACAGACTTACACTGAAGGAAGAACTCGAGCTATATCTAGACGCCAGAATATCAAGTCTCAAAGTCACCCAGAACACTGTAGTAACCACCTAGAGATCACACAGAGCACCCTAGCAACCGCATAGCAACACAAAAACCACTCAGAACACCTTAGCACCTGCATATAGCAAAACCTACAAGTCCTAAACATGGATGGCGGCAACTTTTGTATGATTAAGCATCACTCACATTTCCTTCAGATATTAAATGAGAAATGTTCTCAATTTTACACAGATTCGTTTTTAATTAATGGTATAGAGGACTGTTGAAGAATCTTCCTTTTTAACAATTTCCTATGATTCATCTGTTTTTCTGTATGTCACTTTTCTTTGTCTGAAGACATAAGGATGTTGTGGAGTTGCTGAGGAAGAGTGGAGCTCACCTCTCCCAAGATGAATTGCAGGATACTGGAACGGAGCTGTGCCGGACTCTTTTTCTCTCTCTCTCTCTCTCTCTCTCTCTCACACACACACACACACACACACACACACACACACACACACACACAACACACACACCCGCACACTTCTTCTCACCCCCCTTCTTCTGTAGCATTTACTCAGGTCTGACAAGTCAATCAGGGACTTTTGTCAACTTTTAAAATGCTCCCTAACAACATTGCATTGAGACAGATATTTTTGGAATTAGGCTCTAAACACATTTCATGGCATATCAGACCTTCAGCTACATTAGCTAGCTAGTCTTCATACACTTAAAAAAAAAAAAAAAAAAAAATTGGTGTAGACAAAAATTTCACTTAAAAATTGGTAGTAAAATTTCACAATTTTCCACACTGAATTCAATGTGAAATTTTGAAGTAGAAACACTGAAATAGTTTTTTTTTTTTTTTTTTTTTTTGTAAAACACTCTCCAATAATCGGTTTCATTTACATCTGTGAAATATTTTTGTATACAATGTATGTCACCAAAGATCTATAAAGCTCTTTCATCAAAGCAAACAGTGGTAAAATAAAAAAAGAAATATGATAAAATGCACAAATCCTCCATAAGTGTATTATTATTAATAATAATCATAATAACAATTCTTCCTCTAAATAATATAGTACTAGTAGTCTGTTAAACAGTCTGTGTACAGTTTGACAAACAGTATTAATGTTTATAATTGACACGCAGATGATTCAAATGATTAAATTCAATGACTTCAAACATGGTTCATCCAGTCAGAATTTAGAGTCAGAACTATCCTCTTGTAAAACAAGATAAAAATGCACTCACATCACCCCTAACTGGCATTGATAAGTCACTTCCTCGTTTAGAACAGATCAGGAGTCAGTTTAAATGTTCTCCCTTGCTGAAATGAGGTTGAGGTCTCCTCATGAACAGATCAGAGTATTGAACCCATGCCGTAACTAAATCTTCAGAAGCAAAGGGTTGGCATCTAGGGTTGGAAAAAAAAATATATATATATATATATATATATAATATTATATAGTGTCAGTGTCCATGATTGCTCATGTAGAAATTATGATGTGTGTTTCAGTCTTTCTGCAATTGGCGACTTGGAGGGATTGAAGATTTGGAAGTTAGCTGGGGTTAATATGGCCATGTCCGGATATGATGGGAAGACACCTGTTGAAGTGGTGAGTTAATGGAAATTCATGTGGAATAAATACCCATAAACCAACAATTAGTGGTGCAGTCCTGTCATTCATAAAGCTGTTTGATTGGATTATTTGTAAGTCACTTTGGAAGAAATGTTTGCAAAATGACTAATTGTCAGTGTGAATTTGTCTTCTGTGTCAGCAAAGCAAATATCAAATGCTTATGTTAAGAAATTATGAAAATGTCATGCTTCCTGTAATAATTCATGAACTGGCCTCTCTCACCTTCAGGCAAGAGCCTTGGGACTTAAGGAGGTTGTGGACTTCCTAGAGGCTGCTTAGGGCCAAATTCAAGTATGGAACATTTACAGTCACACAAACACCCACACACATGTATTTAGATAAAAGTTTCTAAATGAGTAAATCATACTTTTAATGTTTTTATGTATCAAATTAAACTTAGCTTATCAAATAAGTTTCCACTACTAATGTTGAGATTGCATGATGATTTAATGGATGAGTATAGATTACTCAGATATATCAAAGTTTAAAAATCAAATAATATGAATGAGTACAAAATAAAAATCTTCCAGTTCTGCTTACTTAAACTTTTTTTGCCAACTTATTTAGGTTTACAGTGTACCTAAATTAAACTTTAAAAAAAGTAAAAAAATTAACTTTCATATATTTTAGATTCATTGCACACCAACTGAAATATTTCATGTCTTTTATTGTTTTAATACTGATGATTTTGGCATACAGCTCATGAAAACCCAAAATTCTTGTCTCAAAAAATTAGCATATTTCATCCGACCAATAAAAGAAAAGTGTTTTTAATACAAAAAAAGTCAACCTTCAAATACTTATGTTCAGTTATGCACTCAATACTTGGTCGGGAATCCTTTTGCAGAAATGACTGCTTCAATGCGGCGTGCGGGCGTGGCATGGAGGCAATCAGCCTGTGGCACTGCTGAGGTGTTATGGAGGCCCAGGATGCTTCGATAGCGGACTTAAGCTCATCCAGAGTGTTGGGTCTTGCGTCTCTCAACTTTCTCTTCACAATATCCCACAGATTATCTATGGGGTTCAGGTCAGGAGAGTTGGCAGGCCAATTGAGCACAGTAATACCATGGTCAGTAAACCATTTACCAGTGGTTTTGGCACTGTGAGCAGGTGCCAGGTCGTGCTGAAAAACAAAATCTTCATCTTCTCCATAAAGCTTTTCAGCAGATGGAAGCATGAAGTGCTCCAAAATCTCCTGATAGCTAGCTGCATTGACCCTGCCCTTGATAAAACACAGTGGACCACACACCAGCAGCTGACATGGCACCCCCGACCATCACTGACGGTGGGTACTTGACACTGGACTTCAGGCATTTTGGCATTTCCTTCTCCCCAGTCTTCCTCCAGACTCTGCCACCTTGATTTCTGAATGACATGCAACATTTGCTTTCATCCGAATAAAGTACTTTGGACCACTGAGCAACAGTCCAGTGCTGCTTCTCTGTAGCCCAGGTCAGGCGCTTCTGCCGCTGTTTCTGGTTCAAAAGCACACGCCTGTGCACGGTGGCTCTGGATGTTTCTACTCCAGACTCAGTCCACTGCTTCCGCAGGTCCCCCAAGGTCTGGAATCAGTCCTTCTCCACAATCTTCCTCAGGGTCCGGTCACCTCTTCTCGTTGTGCAGCGTTTTTTTGCAACACTTTTTTCCTTCCCACAGACTTCCCACTGAGGTGCCTTGATACAGCACTCTGGAAACAGCCTATTCGTTCAGAAATTTCTTTCTGTGTCTTACCCTCTCACTTGAGGGTGTCAATGATGGCCTTCTGGACAGCAGTCAGGTCGGCAGTCTTACCCATGATTGCGGTTTTGAGTAATGAACCAGGCTGGGAGTTTTTAAAAGCCTCAGGAATCTTTTGCAGGTGTTTAGAGTTAATTAGTTGATTCAGATGATTAGGTTAATAGCTCGTTTAGAGAACCTTTTCATGATATGCTAATTTTTTGAGATAGGAATTTTGGGTTTTCATGAGCTGTATGCCAAAATCATCAGTATTAAAACAATAAAAGTCCTGAAATATTTCAGTTGGTGTGCAATGAATCTAAAATATATGAAAGTTTAATTTTTATCATTACAATATGGAAAATAATGAACTTTTTCACAATATGCTAATTTTTTGAAAAGGACCGGTTTATCATTACATTATGGAAAATAATGAACTTTTTCACAATATGCTAATTTTTTATATATATATATAGCTTATTATGATCTATTAAAGCTCAGGACTGTTGATCAAATAACCTCTAAACTGAGGTCACATTGAATGCAGAGAATGCAGGAGTGTGCTTACTTTGTTGTATGTTCTGTCTTTTCTCTAGAATGGGGAGTTTATCAAGATTACTTCTTGTCTGACAAGATCCTGAGGAGGCTAGCTGTCACTCCCTGCCATTATCACTTTTATCCACTTTCTTATTGCTAGTAATAGTAGCTTTTTAATAATAATAATAATAATAATAATAATAAATTGGTCTGTTGTGATTTAACTGCAAGCTTTTAGATTTTAACCATTGTTATGCTGATAGTAAAGGTTATCTTAATTATTTCTGTGATATGTACACTTTCAGAGAATTCTACAGCACAGGATACTGTAACTGCTGATTTCAAAACGATCTGAAAATATTTTATTGGGATAATGTTTTCTGGGATGGTGTGATGATTACATTTACATGAATTCATTTAGCAAAAAGCTTTTATCCAAATGAGGAAAATTTTCCTGTCTATCATATTCTGATTAAATGTGTTCATTTTATTACGTTTAGAAAATTTAGAACTACCTTTATCTGAAAACCATTAACATTTCCAAATTTCTCACCGTTGGACCATATATAACAATAATATAGGCACGTGATAGTTATTGCTGACTGGAAAAACAAGAGAGAGAGCAAAGGTTGATGTTTTAAAAATGCTGAATGTCCTTGAAAATTAAATTAAACAAATCGTTCTATGGGTATCTATAAAAGTGTGTTTGTTAACCAAAATGAATATTAATCCAGTGATTTTTAAAAAATTTTTATGTAGTTTATTCTTCAGTAAATATGTATTCATAAAAATATTCATATAAAATGATGTATGAATTGATGATTTGTTCACCAGAAAAAGTTTTAATCAAATTCTTTATGGAACAGTTTTAAATTGCCAAATCAATAAAATTCTCTTAAAAACACAAAATTTTTAGAAGTACATGTCTGTATGTCTTTATCACGTCTCGTTCCTGTGTTAGTACAGTAGGACAGGGGAGTAGGATAAACATGTTATTAAAACTAAATTGTCGAGCACAGAGAAAAAGAAATGACAAAAGATTTACTATTATAATTTTCATATTCATGATTTCAAAATGCATATTATAAAGTTAGATTATGTTAGAAAGAAAAAACAAAATACTTGAATGCTTTTCAGCACAAATTATGAAGAAAAAACTATAAGTGATGACTTAAATGTCTTACTGATTCCACGGAATTCTATTGATGATTCAAATGATCTGGCAATTGTGAAATTTTGCTGATTGATGAATCGTTTGGACTTCACATGACAACAGGTACCATGACCCTACAAAGGAGAAAGCTGTTAGGAAAAATGGATGGATGATAACAGACAGCACATTTTAAGTTTTTCAGTTTCATAAGTTTCAAATTATACAACTATAGAAAAACTTCAAAATCAAGAAGAAAAAAACAAAAGATTCAAGACTCAAGATTTATTTGTCACATACAGAAAATAGAAAAATAGAAAGAAAAAAAGAAAAATATAGAAAGAAAGAAAAAAAAGTATTTTGTACAATTTATGGTCGGCAAACCTTAGTGGTAACATAATGTGATGAACTAGTGGTTACCCTGCTAGGACAGCTGTGTAAACTTACTTAAACTGACTTAAAAAAAAAAAAGGCGCAGAAAAAGGTGTAGTCTACACATAGACGCACTCCATTAGTTCTAAGACAATGTGTGGGGTCTTTTTTGCTGCCAGTGGGTTTGACATTTTAATAAGGCTACCCTACAATGACATTCATATACATTTTGAGGGTTGCTTAAGTGCCCAAATCCTTTTTAAGGCCACTGTATTTTGAGAAGAAATACTTAGGATTTTAAATCACAATAAACCTCACATTTAAGAGCATATATGCATGAGATAAAACAGACGTGTAAAATGCAGTGCTGAGTGCTCTTTTTGGCCAGGAACCCAGAAAAGTCGCACCTGAACCTGACACCTAAAGAGTCGTCATTCTGGTTTGAATGAAAAGCTCAGTGTGAAGTTTCTGTCGTCTTTTAAAGGACTGCTAATATGAAGAGCATGCAAAGTAAATATCTTTTAGCAACAGTGTCAAAAGTGAATAGCACATAACTGCAAATTAATGTTACTGGTATAAACATGTCTAATGGTACAATGTGTTACATAATCAACATGCTTCATCAAAAGCCTTGATTTCCACAGTCCTTCCTACAACGTGAAAACTGCAGAGCGTTAAAAAGGTTGGAAGGCCAAAACGAGAGGAAAAAGATGCATTTTCAACGGAAACGTATTAATGTGGACAAGGCTTGAGGAATTGCCAAATCTAGCAACAAATTGCTAAATTGCTATTTTTAGCTTGTCCCTTTAAATGTCACTAACTCTTCCATTTTCCCGCGGCCTACAGCTATAACAGCCGAAGCAAGCACGAAGCTGCTTACACTTGCAACACAGGCTCTCACATCGCAGTGTTTCTGTCCTGTTACTTCTAACTCCCAATTTTTCCCTTTCAGTGGCCTCCAGCTCCCATAGCAGACGCTAACGTGAGGTTGCCTCTGCTAGCACTGCAGGCTACACAGGCTCTTTAGGAGGTCACACCCCATCCCCTTCCCATGTCCTACAGCTACAGCAGCTGAAGCAAACATGTGGCTGCCTCCATTTGTAAAAACATGCCCACATCTCTTCCGCTCCCTCATGATACTACCCAGCCAAACATGTCCATGTGGGCCCCACACGGGATTTATCTGGGCTATGTGGGTGTCAACTGGGCATAGACTCAGAGTGGGCACTTTGATGGGGCTGAATGTGGGCCCCAGCTTGGATACAGTTGTGGGCCCCAGTTAGGTTGCCCATTATTGTTTATTTGTGGGTCCCAGATGGGCCACATTTGGGCTATATTAGGATATATTTTAACATAAATTTAGTTTTTTTGCAGATCATTCATTTTTATGCAGTTATGGCCAGCTACATAACCTTATAAACAATTTATAAGGATGCCATTTTCACCCGTGCTTTTCTGGATGTGGTCATTACCTGACATTGTATGATGGTCACAATCACTGCCTCATGTGTCTGGGCATTAAGCAAGCTGAGGTGGCTTTCATTGATGCGTCATGTTCTCACTGCGGGAAGATGGACCATCTCAGAGTTGCGAACAAGGCTCCGCTACCTTCAGGGGGGCGGAGTCCCGCTCCTCTGCCGCGATCTGGGGCTCATTCTGGTGAACAGACGAGAACTACTTCCGACAGTAGCTTTGGCGGTTTGAGGGTCACAGTGGTGACAAACCCCACAGGGAACCAACCCTATGGGGACCACCACTCCTCTTGCACCTCTGATCCAGTGGAGCAACCCACGGAACGCGCTGGGCCCTCTTCAAGGAGCGTACCAGCGGTAGTACCAGTGGTCCTCCCCCAGAGGATTTTGGTTTTAGGATATGGGGGAGAGATGTGTGATGTGGATTTTGGGACGCTGCCGCCCTCCGGGACGGTGGCAAAGCCTGAATCAGATCCCAAAATGGCAGCTATGCTTTCCCGGGCCACAGAGGGGGGTAGGGCTCGAGTGGAATTCTCCACCGCATCCTGAGCCCTCGAGGCTGGATGATTGGTATCTCGGGGTGGCGCCATGCTGGTTCTCTGCGCCCCCGCCCCAGTGCCTTTCTTCCTGGAAGTGCATGATGAGCTCACCAAGTCGGGATGGCTTTTACTGCCAGAAACCGGCCAGTGGGCTCCTCCTCCCTCACCACACTCGATGGCAGTGCAGTGAAGGGGTATTCGGGAATCCCGTCAGTGGAGTGGGGCGGTTTTGCGATGCAGTTGGTCCTAAAGTCTGCCTCCTTCTGCCGTGGAGACCCGGTGCTTCCTTCCCTGGCCTGTAGGCACTCGTCTGGTCTGACGGGCCAGTGCCTATGCGGCTTGCAGGGAAGCTGCTTCCTGCCTTACACGCCATGGTGTGCTGCAGGTGCAAAAGGCTAAGGCACTGAAGGACCTTGATGAGGGTGGTCACGATCCAGAAGTTCTGAAAGAACTCCGAACTGCCACTGATCTCGCACTCCGAGCGATGAAGGTCACCACTAGTTCCATGGGTTGTGCGATGTCCACGCTTGTGGTCCAGGAGCGGCCATCTCTGGCTGTGTCTGGCAGACATGAGGACACACGACAAGGTCAGGTTCCGTCAAAGCCCCTGTGTCCCAGACTGGCCTCTTCGGGACACGGGTCGAGAGCTTTGCCCAGCTGTTCTCCGGCCGCCCAGAAGCAGACTGAGGGCGATCTAACACATCCTGCCCCGGCGGGCAGCGGCTGCCTCCACCCCTTCTGCCGGCCACAGCCCCCAGCCTGCTCGTCGCCAAGGGCGGGCCCCCACGTCCGCCCCCGCTCCAGCGCCGCAGCCGCAGCAGCCTCCAGCAAAGCAGCACCTGTTCAGGCCCCGCCAAACCTGGTGGTAAACGCAAGAGCAAGTGGCCCTGAGACCGGCGACCCAGAGATGGAGGGATCTGCTCTTTGGGAGATGGTGAATGCACCACTCCCTCCCCTGAAGGAGGGCCGGGTGGATAATCTTTTTTTCGTACCTAAATACTCGACAAAAGAGCAATTTCCCTTATCTCTGGGTCCCAGGAGGGCATGGAGAGTTGCGGACGGCCAAGCACCGGACCTCACTCATCCTCCTCCTTTGCCAGATGGCAGCAAACGGGCGGATCGAGAGCGTACAACAAAGGCCCTACGTCACGCACCCTCTGCCAACCCGTGGAACCCCACACTCACACACACTCTCCCGCTTCCGGCCAGTGGTTCCGCTGGTCCCGCTTGTACGTTTTCTAAGCGCCTGGTCAGCGCTACCAAGCCCGTCTCACTAGCTCATGCAGACCATCAGCCTCGGCTTCTATGCCCGGCGTCCCCCCAAATTCAGCGGGTATCTGCTTCACTACAGTGAAACGTCCGATACCCCTGTTCTGTGGGAAAAGATCGCAGTCAACTGACAAAGGACATGATAGAGCCGGTCCCCTACAGCCGATATGAGGACGGGGTTTTACAGCCCTTAATTCATTGTACCCCAAAAAGGCGGTGGGTTACGACCGGTCTTGGATCTGCGAGTTTGAACTGGGCCCTTCATCGGCTACCGTTCAAGATGTTGATGCAGAAACGCATTCTTGTGGGTGCATCCGTCCCGAGATTGGTTTGCAGTGATTGCCCTGAAGGACACGTACTTTCATGTATCGATCCTTCCGCAACCACAGACCTTTTCTGCGGTTTACAATTCGAAGGACAGGCATATCAGTACAAGGTCACTGCCCTTCCGGCTGTCCCTGTCTCCCCCGTGTCTTCACGAAAGTCACGGAGGCGGCTCTTGTTCCCCTCAGAGAGCGGGTGTTCGCATTCTCAACTATCTAGATGATTGGCTGATACTACCACAATCTCGGGATCAGTTGTGCGAGCACAGGGACCTGGTGCTCTGGCACCTCAGCCTGTTGGGCCTTCGGGTCAACTGGGGAAAGAGCAAACTCTCGCCGATGCAGAGGATCTCTTTTCTCGGTATGAGTTGGATTCGGTCGAAACAGACGCATGCCGCACAGAGGAACGTGCGTGATCAGTGCTAGCCGGCACTTACACCACTTGGCCTGTTACATATGAGGCCGCTCCTGCACTGACTTTATGGCCGAGTCCCGAGGTGGGAGTGGAAGTACGGCACTCACCGGGTCCAAGTTACCCTGGCCTGTTGCCAAAGCCTCCACCCCGTGGTCAGATCTTGCGTTTCTCCAGGCAGGGGTGGTGCCCCTAGAGCAGATGAGCTACCAGGCATGCTGTAGTTTACACGGATGCCTCCACCACTGGCTGGGGGGGCCATGTACCACACAGGCATGCAGTCTCAGGCATTTGGACGGGCCTGCAGCTGCAGTGGCACATCAATGCCTAGGAGTTGTTAGCAGTGAACCTTGCCCTTGAACCGTCTCAAAAGGTCGCTTACGAGGCAAGCAGCTTGTGCTGGTCCGAACGGACAACACAGCAACCGTTGCGTACATCAACCGACAAAGGTGGTCTGTGCTCCCGTCGCATGTCACAACTCACCCACCACCTCCTCTTTTGGGTCGCAAGGTTCTGAGGTCCCTTCGTGCCGTTTCACATTCCGGGCCATGCTCCAACCGTACAGCCGACGAGCTATCTCGAGCAATGCTCCCAGGAGAATGGCGACTCCATCCCCTGATGGTCCAGCTGATTTGGAGGCGGTTTCGAGCTGCTCAGGTAGACCTGTTTGTTGTTTCTCCAGAGACCTCCCACTGCCAGTTGTTCTCTCGGCCACAGAAGCAGTGGCATACAGCTAGCGCGGGGCACATACGCAAATATGCGTCTAACCCCAGTGAGCATTCTCGCACAGAACACTGCGCAAAGTCCGGGAAGATGAGGAGCAAGTGTGGTGAGTGGTGTTCTTCTCGCCGAGGAAGACTCCGAAGATGCCGATTGCGGTCGTTGCTTTCCTCTCTGCAGCAAGAGGCTGGAGCGAAGGCTGTCTCCCTCCACACCTCAAAGTCCAGGTTGCTGCTATTGCTGCGTACCTGACCCTGTGAATGGGAAGTCTTTAGGTAAGCATGACCACCTCGTCATCAGATTCCTCAGAGGGGCCAGGAGGTTTAAATCCTTCATGGCTCCCCTCGATACCCTCTGGGGACCTGACTCTGGTGCTGAAATCACTACAGCAGGTCCCATTCGAGCCTTTGCATTCAGTTGAGCCCAAAGTTTCTTTCATTGAAAACTCGACATTGGTCGACGATTCCTGCCTGGAGTTTAGGGCCGGATGACTCCAGGTGTCCGTACTGTAGACCCTGTTTAGATCCTCCATCACCTAGGCAGCTGGATGCGGCGGAACGTCAGCGCCAGGCCTCATGATGAATCAGTGAGAACCGTGGAAGGCTGGGTTCCATATTGAGAACTAGCGGGTCTCGTATGCGTACTCTAATCAGCGACATCATTGTGACCTACTCATTGTTTTCACAATCGATCAAAATGGCCAATATTGGTTTTGATGGCATATTTACTTGTGAAATGTCACTGAATGTCCAATGGTAGAGCGGGAAAATTCGTTAGGGACCATCTAAAAGTTTCTAATTGTTTTTCATTTGTGTGCGAAACAGACAAATATTTCTTAGCTTAGCCCAACTACAGATGTACCAGAAAATATCACTTACATTGTCTTCTAATTCTATAGATTTTCCTTTAGCAACAATAACAAACTGCATTATAATGATGGTGTTGAAAAAGATGAATGAACGTAACTTGAAACTGTAATTTGGTAACCAATTCAGGCAAGTGGAAAAATCAAGTAATATCCTGAACCCTAGGTTATGGCAGTAGTTAAAACAAACTGTTTTTATTCATTATTTGCCTCCAGATAAACAAGAACTCTGTGTTGATTTGTTGGTTTTAACAATGACATGATTTATTTCAATAGGTTTTGAAAGCATGGGCCAACTTCTCTGAAGCAAGTTGGAAAATCTTGTCTGGACCCTACAGAACATACTACAGCCCATGTCTTGCTGTTTTATTCACCTCTGTTTTCTGATTTTAAAGTAGATAAAGATCGTAACAGTGTAAAAAAGTGTTCTCCAGGTTGTTGAATGAAAAGGAATGGCTCTAAACTATCTTTTATGTTTTTCCTGTTTTATGACATCTTTGGTTAACATTAATCTCTCACAATCATGTGCATGATTGATGTTTATAGTCCTGCAGGGAATGTCAACTTGCATGCGTACTGAATCCATCAGATTATTGACAAATACTCAGAAACCATGACAGCAAAGAGGGTTGATTTTGGGTGAAGATTTCTAAACTAGTGGCAAAACTTTCTTCAAGATGGTTTTATAAAGAACTTGTGGCTCACATCATATATTAAATTTGTACCACACTGTTTTTTTATGGGTTTCCACAATGACTTTTTCACAATCCACTAAACAGCTTTTGAAGAAGGGATCCTAGTGCTAAGTTGCAAATATTTATTTTTACCCTAAATGACATACATCAAGTCTTTAATGTACAAGTATTAGTGTAGATGTTTCAAAAAGTACAGTACCATCACTGTATTCAATTTCTGAACA
>NC_056601.1:37253991-37290721 GCF_018340385.1 Cyprinus carpio | reverse complement strand
TTTGAAGGCTTATCTTTCCTGACTGGCTTGTGCTTGCGAAGCTGCACACAAAACCATACAGCGTGTATCAGTGTAGTCTGTATTTTTGCAAAGACAGATAACTCCGTTTTTAATTCATGTTCCATAAATCATGTTCTTTCTTGTGTTATAATGCTTTTACATAATAGTTGAAGAGAAAGGGGGTGTGGGGGGGGGGGGAATGTTTTAATTGTGTTAGTTAGTTTTTTCTGTATTTTATTTTAGTGTGTTTGTTTGTGTGTGTTGTTGTGTGTGTGGTATGGTTTATTTATATATATATATATATATAAGATATATATATATATATATCTATATGTGGGTGTGTATAAATCAACTATCTGCTTGTTAATCTCGACTCGGTAAATCTGGAAATGTGTTATTGGACAAACCCAAGTTGAAGCCAGCATAGAAGCTCCCAGGACCAGTGACCCACAATGCCCTTCCCTTGTGAAAGTGAGTCTTTCATGAGGCAAATACTGCTCAAACATCTACTAGCATTTCCGATCCATCAGCATTACATTACCCAAAAACACAGTTTTTCCAAGATGTAAAAAAAAACATCTGGTGTGGTGCTTCATTGAAAGCCCTCATGTTGACAAACAGGCTTCTAAAAACATAATTAGAGCTTTGTCAATCAAATATTGAATTTTCCTGGACTTGTTTTATTAAAGGGACAGTATTCAAAAGAAAAAAGACACAGCCTGTCTACATCATGTCGTTTTTTTATAGCAAAGGCACCAAGCAGCGTGTTGATCATTTAGTCTTCCGGGGGTTGATGTTGCTTCTGGGGAAGTGTCTACATCATTGTCCCCCTTATCAAAGAGAAAATGCACCAAGCGGCCATGGGGCTTCAGATGACCACGAGCAGTGCGTTATTGTGGATCTGTTCACCTCTAACATAATTAGAGGTTTTAGAGCTTTTAAAAATGGCCCTTGACTCAGCATTGCTTCACCAGAGCTATCATTAAAAGGATTTGAGTTCTGCAACGGAGAGCATAATAACTCTCTTTTTTCTCTCACTAAGTGTGAAATCGTGAGAGTCACAGTCTCACACGTCACATTAAAAAGACTTTCACGCCATTGGCTTACTGGAGCAACAGGTTTCAGGAGGCAAAAAAAAAACAAAAAAATGTGATTAGAAAAACAATGCAGTCGAGATATTGTTTAACGGGAACTGACCTGTATAGAACCTGTTCCTGTCAAACATCCTTTGTTTTTACCTGAAGCAATATTTCTTTAACTAATGATGGGATTGAGATTGGTTGATAGAACATAGTTTAGTAATGCTAAATAAAATGTAATAAAATTATATATAATTATTATGCTGTACAAAACGATTACATCGCGATTAATCCACAATCCAAATAAAAGTTTTGTTTTACATAACCTATGTGTGTATACTGTGTATATTTATAATGTATATATATAAATACAAACACATGCATGTAATTTATTTAAAAGAAAAATAAAACGTTGTTTAATATATTAAATATATTTATATTATGAATATAAAAAACTATAAGAATATGAATACTATAGATAGGTAATAAACATAATATTTTCAAAATATATGCTGTATGTGTGTGTATTTTAAATAAAGATAAAGAAATAAACCCAGTACAAGTCATACATAGATAATGTAAAGGAAAAACCTTTATTTTTGGATGTGATTAATCGCGATTAATCGTGTTGACAGCACTGAACTGAAATCAATAGATAGATAGATAGATAGATAGATAGATAGCTAGGATAGATATAGATAGGAATAGATAGTCGGTATGTTGTTTTTATTATTCTTGATTATGGTTGTAAATAATAATAATAATAATAATAATAATTTAATTGTGGAATTTAATACTTAGGGTATTATAATTATTATCTACATTTATATATGTAAACAATTGGTGAATGAATAAAAAATAAATGTATAAGTAATATATAAGTAAATAAATATTATTTTGCATAAAAAGAAAAATTAAGCCTATTATTATTATTTATTATTATTATTATGATTATTATTCTTATTATTATTATTATTAATTATTATTATATTATAAAAGTGTATTTAAACCTCCATACCCCAACTAGAGCAATGCAATAACTAGTTCAGTAAGAAATCAAAAAATAAGCTTGTCATGAAAATTATTACATAATGCAAAAAAACCCTTAATCATCTTTTTGATTTTAGGCTGAAAAAACGACCCAGCCATTTCTTTGTAAGATTCACCCTCACACTTTCCACTGACCTCAACGCTGAGCTTTGCATTCAGACCCACACGTGAGCGAAAGTGCCTGCAGTCAGCTGTGAGCAGTCAGTCCATGACAAGTTTTACGTCCACGATTTGACGAAGCGCATCTTCAGAATGATGGTGTCAGGTTATTACAGAATGGACATATTCTATGGGGTGGATTATCCTTTTTGGTTTGTTTGAAAGGTGGCGAACAAAACAAACAGATCCTTATAAATATTAAACAGTTTTATAATGTTGTGTCTAGGACAGCGGGGAAATCTAATTGCTGTGTTTGTTGTGATGTTGAGGCCTGTGCAAATCTGCTCGGCGCAAAAGGACAGATATCTCAAAAGCGAAACATGTGTCCAATGGCATGTTTGAGGGTGATTGTATCGATGTAAGCAACCGCGTGTTTGAATTTCAAAGAGGGATGCGTTGAACCTGTCTCCAGTCGCGGCGGGCTGACAGTGAAATGCTCCGGAATTGAGAGTGGATACAATGTCAACATTCATTAGACAAGGCCCTAAATTGAAATGGAGAGCTTAATGGGACTAGGAAACTAAATGAAACTTCTGCTCTGTGTGTGTTGGAAAGCAGGATAAATACATTTTACCTTGGCTAAGCAAACTTTGCATCAAATATTAAAATAAGATACCATAATGAAATTTTGAAAGCTAATGACATCAGTATATAGCATATTATAATAGCTCGTCCTTTAAATTTCACAGCACAGCGATACCTACAGTGACTTTGATGCCAGACAACAGAATGTGTCCCATAGGAACTGTGGGTTCCGTCTATCAATTACTTCTGAGAAACAGGCAAAAAGAATGTCATTTGCAGAAATAAGCTTTTATAGATGAAATACCAGGAGTAAGAGCTCACTGGAACAAAGAAAGTCATAGTTTTCAAACAATTAGCCAGGTAGAGTAGGCATAATGTGCACAATGGTCTGATGTTAAGAAATGTGGAAGCGTAAAGGGTGTTAAAATGTTTATTCAATAATTAATTGAAAACTGATACCTCCCTATTTTTTTTTTATGTGAACACCAATAGTTCAGAATCAGTTAACCGCCATGCCAGCGGATGGCGCTTGAGCGCTCCTGTGAAGCACACTATAGAGACTAGTTTTTTCCCGGGTGCGACCCTCAGAAGTAAACTGACGCACCAAAGGAACGACACTCATTTTGTCTGTCTCTTTATTTATTCACAGTGTTTTCACAGATACACAGTGCTTTACTGCCTGTGTGTCCTTTTTGTTGCCAGCCCAGATATCCCCTAGGTCTGAGGCCGGTAACAATTGGGGGCTGCGTCCGGGATTAGCACATCTCGCCTGGGACGGTTGTCATAGTAACGTGGGAATCCTGCACCCAGTGTTTCAGGGAAGACTACTTCGCCAAGTGTCATCCAGAGAACAACTGCCACAGGTGATGCATCAGCATGACTACTTTAAGCCCACGGCGAGTGCTGCTCTTCAAGATCCAAAAGAAGGCTTTCAGATTTGAGTTTTAGTCAGCTGCAGACTGTTGCAAGTTCGATAGATGACGGTCGTAAAACTTACCATGTAGCAGATCTAAGTGAACCCGAACTTTATGACCTAATTGTCGACTACATCAGAAGTGATGAGTTAAAAGCTGCAGAAGATGAGGGCATGACTCAACTTCTCCTCCTTTCTGACCTACTTAATGACGTGCTATCAGCTGCAGGAACCAGAGCCGCTGAAATCGGGTAATGTGGCACTGTCTTGATGGGAGATTCACCAACACAGCAACAGGGTCACACTCCAACTGATGACGATGGAGAAGTTTGCACACAACCGTTACACATGGACAGAGACATTCGCACACAATCATTACACGTGAACACAGAGACTGACATGCACCCATCATTTCAGGGCAGAGACACCTATGCACTTACCAGAGAAGTCACCTCATCAACGCCTGGTATGCCAGACCAAATTGGTGCTGCTCCTTTGGGTAGGATGAACTCATCTAACATTTCTGACCATGTTGTAAGATTGTCCGATGTTTCAGCTTTGTTACCACGTAGAGAGTTTAAGTTGCATGGTGGTCAAATTTGTGATACAGGCTGTGACATGTCTTTCAATTGTCTATGTAGGCAAATGGATCAAGGGTTGCAGGAGGGTTTCAGTGAGTCTGAGATTATCAGAGCAGTCCTTAAGATAACAAAACCTGGTACATTCAGAGAGATGTTGGTTAATAAGGATGACCTCACTACTGATGGGTTGAAAAGATTTCTTCGCTCCCACATTAGAGACAAAAATGTAACTGAACTTTTTCAAGAGCTAACTAGTGCTAGACAAAATGACAAAGAAAGCCCACAACAGTTTCTCTACCGAATAATGGGCCTGAAGCAGCGTGTTCTTTTTGAGTCACAACAACCTGGTGTAGGTTTTAGCTATAACAAAGAGCTTGTTCAGGGCACTTTCATTCACACACTTTACCAGGGGTTAAATGAGAGGAACAGCCATGTCAGACGTGATCTTAAACCTTTTTCTCTCAGACATGCAGGTTAGTGACGACTTGCTCTTGGAAGAAATAACAAAATCAACAGCTGAAGAAGAAGGCGCGATTGAAAAGACTGGGTTCAGTAGTAAAAGCAGACCAGTTACTGTAAGCGCAGCTCAGCACTCCCAAAGTGAACTGAACACTCCAACAAAAGTTGACGCTGAGTTGCAAGCAAACCGTGATGCGATCAAAGAATTAACTGCTCAAGTTTCTTCTCTAACCAAGCATCTAGCCCAGATGTCCACTCCCACTGAGGCTGTGAAGCTGAAAGACTGCCCGCTCACCTACTGACCGCACACAACCACCATGGTCTGAGACCAGAGGTAGATGCAATGACTGTGTACAAAAAAACAATACCAACTGTGTTCACTGCTTTGTTTTGTGGCCAGACAGGACATCGCGCCATTGGCTGTCTCCAACGAAGGTTGTCGGGAAACGGGAAGAGGTCGCTGGAGAGGGGCTGCCAGTGATCCTAAGCAGTGATGAGCCCCGAGAAAAGGTCAAAACACCTAAACACTCACAGTCAAACTTACAGTACCAGTCAGACCCAAAGAAAAGAGTAGCTTAACTCATTGGTAAGCGATGCATGGTCTCATGTTCCATCAATGGGGTACCTCTTCAGATGCTGCTTGATTCAGGGGCACAAGTGACCATGGTGAGCAAATCGTGGATTGAACAAGCACTACCCTGTATAAAAAATACAGCCACTTGGATCGTTATTTGATCATTCCCTTGAAATTTCTGCTGCTAATAATACTCAGGTTCCCCTTGATGGATGGGCAGAGATTGATCTTCAGATATGCAGCCAGCGTCATGGGCGCCTGACAATCAGAGTGCCACTGCTTATCAGTCGTGATTGCAATTACCCTCTTTTAGGTAGTAATGTAATTGCTGAGATGATCAAAGCAAACATTGATCAGGACGATATTGTTAATGTAACTGAAATACTGAAAGAAGCTTTGAGTGTCAGTGACAGTACCGTGGAAGCATTAGTCTTCACTCTCCAGACCATTAGACCCACGGAGATGCCACAGTGTAATGTACGCCTTGGCAAAGAAAGGTGTAAATATCCCTTCAGGCAAGATCCGTGAAGTCCAGTGTAGAATTCGAGGATGGAACAGTGGAGGTACGATGATGTTTCAGCCGAGCCCTGAGAATCATTGCCCGGAGGGTCTAGAATTGTTCCCAGCTTTAGTTGATGTTCCTGTTGGCTCATCCAAGCGCATCAAAATCCCGATTCAGAACTCGACAAAACATGACATCTATCTTGCAAAGAAAACTGTTCTTGGTACTCTTGAAGATATACTTGATCTTAAACCAATCCCTCGTTCCTCCATAAACGGTGAGCCAACGCCTCAGAATACCGCCCCACTTGTGTGCAGCTCAATTGTGTACTCATGAGCAGACTTTGAGAAAAAAAGAAATGCATAAACCCACACACATGACCAAAGACAAATGGCATCCTCCTGTTGACTTGTCTCATCTAGCTGAGGAAGAGCAGGAGATTGCGAAATGTATGCTATTCGACCAGTCAGATGTCTTTGCTAAAGATGACACCGATATTGGTTGCATTTCTGACTTACAACTCAAAAATCTACTTAAAAGATGATACACCAGTCCAAAGGTCCTACAACGCAGTCCCAAAGCCCTTGTATAGGGAGGTTAAGGAACATGTTCAAAAGCTGCTAGATCATGGATGGATTAGAAAGTCGGCATCACCTTATTCCTCTCCCGTGGTCTGCGTAAGAAAAAAAGATATGAGCCTACGCCTTTGTGTTGATTTTCGTGGACTTAACAGCAAAACTATCCCCGACCGTCACCCCCTTCCACGTATTCAGGACCTATTAGATAGCCTGGGAGGTTACTCATGGTTTCCATACTCGACCAGGGCAGTGCATATCACCAGGGCTTTGTTGAGGAGAACTCCAGGCACCTGACAGCTTTCAGCACGCCTTGGGGATTGTATAAGTGGATCCGTCTTCCTTTTGGCCTTTCCAATGCGCCGGCGGCTTTCCAAAGATGTATGGAAGGTGTGTTGAGTGGTTTGAGGGATGAATGCTGTTTTCCCCTACTTAGACGATGTACTCTGCTTTTCCAAATCCTTTCAGGACCACGTCAAGATTTGAAGAGAGTCTTTTTGCCGCTTACGGGAGCATGGTGTAAAATTACGACCAAAGAAGTGTGAATTATTTAAACGGCAAGTGCGGTATGTTGGGCGCCCTAGTTACAAGTGAAGGCATTCAAGTCGATCCCAAGGACTTGGAAGCAGTGATGCAATGGAAGGAGCGGGAACCAAAGAATGTTGGAGAAGTAAGAGCTCTTTTGGGATTTTTGGGCTACTATCGGTCCTTCATTCAGGATTTTTCCCGAATAGCCCGACCACTGTTTAAGCTTCAAGAGAGTCCCGAGGCGTCTGGAGTGAAATCTGTCGAAACTAGGACAACTAAGCAAAGTATAAAAAAGGGTCAGCTGCCATCCAAGACACCAGTCCAGTGGACCCCTGAACACCGTGCTGTGGTTGCTTCCCTTGTCGACAGGTTGACCACCTTTCCTATCTTGGCATACCCAGACTTTAATTTACCTTTTGTCCTTCACACCGACGCATCCAATGAAGGTCTGGGGGCGGTACTCTATCAGGAACAAGGGGGTAAACTACACGTTATCGCCTATGGCTCGAGGACACTCATACCCGCTAAGAAGAATTATCACCTCCATTCTAACAAGCTTGAGTTCCTTGCCTTAAAGTGGGCCATTTGCGATAAATTCCGGGATTACCTTTACTACGCACCCACGTTCACCGTATTCACCGATAATAATCCCCTTACCTATATCCTGAGTACCGCCAAGTTGAGTGCTGTTGGGCATCGTTGGGTGGGGTGAATTGGCCGACTTTCATTTTACCATAAAATATAGACCAGGCAAGACAAACACTGACGCTGACACCCTATCACGGTTCCCAGTGAAGCTCCAGGACCACATCAGAGAGTACTCTGAGGTTTTACCTCCAGATGTTGTGTCTGCCATATGGCAGGGAGATAAAGCCCAGAGAGAAAGAGAAGTACCGTGGGTTGCGGCTCTTCAGCTGGGCTCCACTGATGATAATATGCTTCCGGCCAGTATACCCTTGTTTCCTCCAGAAGACATTCGAGCTGCCCAAAAAGGAGATGCTTCCATCGTTGACGTGATTGCATTGAAAGAGAAAGGATGGAACCCCAATGACAAAGACAAGAGACAAATGGGACCCCCACCACACGACGACTCCTACACGAATGGAATAAACTTCGACTTGAACAGGGAATTGTTATACAGACAAACCGGACAACACAGACAGCTGGTTCTCCCTGATTCTCTGAAGTCTCTTGTGCTCAAACACCTTCATGATGACATGGGGCATGTCGGCGCTGACAAAGTTACCCACCTGGCAAGGCAAAGATTTTATTGGCCTTTCATGCAGCGTGACATAGAAGATTATGTCATCCGCCAGTGCCCATGTATTAAACAAAAGCGGCCTGCTGTTCCTGAAAAGGCACCAATGGGCTCAATTACAACGAGTGTACCATTTGAGCTACTGTCTGTTGATTATCTGCATCTTGAACCGAGTAAGGGTGGCTACGAGTATATCTTGGTTCTTGTAGATCATTTTACTCGTTTCGCCCAGGCCCTACCCAACGCGGAACAAATCTGGAAAAAACGGCTGCTGAAAAAATTTTCTTTGACTTTATACCACGCTTTGGGTATCCACAAAAGCTTCACCATGATCAGGGTCGCGAATTTGAGAATAACTTATTCCAGCGGCTTCAGCAACTGGCTGGCATTACCCATTCTCGAACGACACCCTATCATCCACAAGGGAACCCCGTTGAGCGCTTGAATAGAACACTGCTTCAGATGCTACGGACACTGTCAGAGGAAAAGAAATCTGAATGGAAAGACCACTTACCACACATAGTGCATGCATACAATTGTTCGAGACATGAAGCCACAGGGTATTCACCATTCTTTCTCCTCTTTGGAAGGGCCCCACAGTTGCCCATTGATTTGATTTTTTAACCTGGATCCTGAGCCACAGACTGAAACCCGTCAGGAATTTGCACAGAAGTGGGCTTCCCGGATGCAGGAGGCATACAAGATCGCCTCTGAACATAGTAAAAAAGAGCTCTGCAAAAGGGAAAAAATACTATGATCGTGGTGTCAGAGGAAGTGTGCTTCAGCCAGGTGATCGTGTGCTTGTACGCAACCTATCAGAGAGGGGCGGGCCCGGCAAACTCCGTCCTTACTGGGAGAACAAGGTTCACACCGTGTTGTTGAGAGGATGGGAGTTGGTCCTGTGTATCGAATTCAAGCCGAAACTGGTGATCGCACTCTACGTGTCTTGCACCGTAATCTTCTGTTGCCTGTGAATGATCTGCCCATTGAACATAATGGAGAGGACAATCGAACACCGAAACAACAAAGGCAGAGGCAACATCACAAGAACAGCCGACATCACAGGTCTGATACCTTAGAGCACGACTCCGGTGATTCAGGGGACGAGGAAGAATATGCTTGTAATCCCAGACCAGTCCCAGTATATGAAAGGGGAAAAGCCACTCTCAAACAGTCCCATCATGAGCCAGGTAGTGATCTACGAGTAGCGGCACCAGAGTTTCATCCGGAACACCATAGAGCTGAGCCAGATAACCCTCAAACATATGAGCAACCACTCCGGTTTGTGACACCAGGATCAGAGCAAGTACTGGCTGACCTGTTGCCATCTCTGGAAACTCAGGAACAAGTAGACGACTACATAGCTGGAAGAAGTAGTGAGGATACTGACCTGGGAGTGGAGCCGGTTGCACAGCCAATGAATGGGGAAGACATCACCCTGCGGAGGTCAGCACGGGCAGTAAAGCCAAAGGAGATGTTCACATATAATCAGATGGGACAACCCACATACCTACCTTGGAGACCAGGAGCGAATGCAATGCACACCTGTGTACTGTACCCTATTCATACTTACCCTGTCATACCTGATGTCTCTCACTATCCTTCTCCACTTGTGTGGGCATATTAGACTTAAGAAAGGACAAATGAGGCAGGACTGTTGACATTCAAAAAAAAAAATGTTCTTCTATTCTGTTGGGTTAGTTCTGGATGCCTGGAGGCATCTCTTAAAGCAGGGGAGAGTGTAAAGGGTGTTAAAATGTTTATTCAATAATTAATTGAAAACTGATACCTCCCTATTTTTTTTTTATGTGAACACCAATAGTTCAGAATCAGTTAACCGCCATGCCAGCGGATGGCGCTTGAGCGCTCCCGTGAAGCACACTATAGAGACTAGTTTTTTCCCGGGGTGCGACCTCAGAAGTAAACTGACGCACCAAAGGAACGACACTCATTTTGTCTGTCTCTTTATTTATTCACAGTGTTTTTCACAGATACACAGTGCTTTACTGCCTGTGTGTTTAAAATAGGTTTCATTTAAAACTAATACCTCAGGTATTAATTTCAAAAGCAGAAAGAATCTCTTGTAAAAGCCATTTAAAATAGGTTTCATTTAAAACTAATACCTCAGGTATTAATTTCAACATGTGCAGTCAATTAAGGGCCACATTTTCAAAATCGAATGTTAAATATTAAAGGGGTAGTTCACCCAAAAATTTAAATTTTGTCCTTTAATACTCAACCTCATGTCATTCCAAAACTGTAAGATCTTCGTCCTTTTTCAGAACACAAATTAAGATATTTTTGATGAAATCTGAGAGCTTTTATCCTCCATAGACAGCAAGGCAACTCAAATGTTCCCAGAGCGAGAAGTGTAGTTAAGACATCGGTAAAATAGTCCATGTGACATCAGTGATTCAACCATAATTTTATGAAGCTACAAGAATACTTTTTTTTGCGCAAAGAAAACAAAAATAACGACTTTATTCAACAATTCTTCTCCTTCAAATCACATATTACACTATTATAGAGAGTACCACAAAGCATACGCGTTCATTCCTCTGCACAGAAGTACTCTTGATAATGGCAAAAGACGAGATTTGGAGTAAAAGATTTGTTTAACAAAGTCATTATTTTTTTCTTTCCGCATAAAGTATTCTCGTAGCTTCATGGACTATTTTAACGATTCTGGGTCTGGGAACATTTCAGTTGTGTTGCTGCCCAAGGTCAGAATGCTCTCGGATTTCATCAAAAATATCTTAATTTGTGTTCCGTAGATGAACGAAGGTCTCATGGGTTTGGAACGACACGAGGGTGAGTAATTATTTACAGTTTTCTTTTTGGGGGAAACTATCCCTTGAAACTTGTAATCTCTAAAGATAAAACTCCCAAATGTTTAGTGCTGCAGACCAGACCAGTATTATTTCAGTATTATTTCTATATTCTATGTATTATTTTTATTAATATTTAGAATTTTTTAAGATATATATTTAGTTTTCATTTGAATTGTTTGTAATTTTTTTTCTTGTTACTTTTTAAAAATATTACTATTTTTTTTTTCAGTTATAGTTTTGATTTATTTACATTTAGTAATTTTAGTGTTTCATCTCCAACTATTATCAGTTAGTTGCCCCAAAAAAAAACATTTCTCCTTTTTTAAGCTTTTCATGTAATATTTATATTCTATTTAATTTAATTTCATTATTTTATCATTATTTCATTTAACAGAAAAAAATATATAGGTCTGATTGTTTTAGTTAACAATAACACAGCTTTCAGACATGAATCATTACAAAAACACAATAACAGCCACCTAACAATTACCAAGAATATTCTAGCAACCAGTGTATGTTAAAACTTAACATATAATGAAATTCTTTTTTTCAAGCATTTTTTCTGTAATATTTATAATATCCTAACATTTAAATATTTCTCTATAATATTTTGTAGCAAACCTAAAAATGCATTGCTGAAAGTAAAAACTGATCATTCTTTTGACCATGAAAATGTTGTAAGGGCAATTGAAATCAGAACTACACGTCAGACAGGCCAGCAGCAAAAATCCTTAATGTTGAGACCTGAAGATATATCTTTTTATACAGACATTAATGCTAACAACACATATGCCTACACACACTCATTGATTTTAGATGGCGGTAGATGAGAGAGTCTGTAGGTGCAGTATTTGTATTCAGAATGCTTTGGTCCAGTTGAATGAGCTCATGTTTTGTAATGATGATCGTAATAAGAGGCTGTGTGTTTTCATAAAGATATCCCATGAGCCCCATTACGGACATCAGACAGCTGCCGCCGCCACCTCTGTCCACCAGTTCCAGCAACTCATACACACACACACACACACACACACACACACACACACACACACACTAATAGACACCATTCACTCACCTACAAAGGCAGACTTCCTGCGGAGCCAATAGGGGCCTCAAGTTTCACTTCTCACCTTTAAAAGGTGAAACAAACCCATTCGGCCTCTGGGACGTTGCACTCTTGTGCCAGTAACTGCGCCAAATGAGGTTCATTAACATTTTTTCTCATTAAAGTGAGAGGTCACCCATGAGTTACAATTCTGTCATAATTTATTCACCCTAATGTTGCTTACAACCTGTAGAAAAAAAAAGATATTTGGACTGATATTTCAACAGTGTTTGTTGAAGTCAATGGGGTCAAAAAACAACACTTTGTTTTATGATAGAACATTTTCTACAGAAGAATACATAAGCCATACAGGTTTGGAACAACATTAAGTGAAAAATAATGATGGTAGAATTTTCTTCTTTGAGTAAACTATTGTTTTAATTAATTTTCTTGTAGATAAAAACAACTGTTTTTTTATAAAATCGCTTACTCATTGTCTATAATGAAATGCATCAGATTTTTTTTCAAAATTCACTATAAAAATGATATTTTCTTCCCCCAAACTTGCTTAAAATGGCCTAAAACAAAGAAACACAGCAAGGAATCAGTAATCGGTCAAAGCACCTCATGCTGACAGGGTTTATTTTACATTTTAAATCAGTTTTCTTTCCTAGAATTGCTTACTGGTCTATTATTTAATAAAATGTATAAAGAACTCTGTTATCACAAAAATTCACCGTAAAACTTAAGCCAACAAGTTATATTTTGCCTTTTTCTTTTAATTTTCCAGAAGGCTTTTATAAAATCACTTACTTTTTGTCTATTAAAAGATTTCTTTTAAAATTCACTATAAAAATTATATTTTCTTCCTCAAAATTGCTTAAAATGGCCTAAAACAAAGTGCATCAAAGAATCAATTATCATTCAATGCACCCAGAAATCATGCTGGCAAGGTTTATTTTACATTTTAATTCAGCAAACGCAACTGAAATTGCTTAATCATAGTCTATTTCTTTATAAAATATATTAAGGAATTTGCTATCATGTAAATTCACCTCAAAACTCATGCCAACACATTATATTTTGAAATTTTCTTAGAATTTTCCAGATTGCTTTTATAAAATCGCTTACTCTTTCGCTTAGTCTTTTAAAAGATTTCTTTTAAAATTCACTATAAAAATTCTATTTTCCTCCTCAGAATTGCTTAAAATAGCCTAAAACAAAGAAATACAGGACGGATTTAGTCGTCCTTTAAAAGCACATCAAAAATCATGCCAACAGGGTTTATTTTACATTTTAACTCTTTTTTTTTCCCTAGAACTGCTTACTCATAGTCTATTACTTAATGAAATATATCAAGAATTCTGTTATCATGTAAATTCACCTTAAAACTCATGCCAACAAGTTATATTTTGCCATTTTTTTGTCAATTTTCCAGATTGCTTCACTTACTCATTGTTTATTACGTATAATGAAATGTATTTTGAAAAGGCTTTAAGTCTGTTTTTTGGTCCACAAGAGTAACATAACCACAAAGCCACAAAGTGATGTCAGCAAACCCCGCCAGACCCAGTCCACAGTTGCCAAACATGTTAGTCGATAGCTTCATGTGTGCCAAACACTGGCAGAAATGGGAGGGAATGTTCTTCCACGTTCACCTAAAACTGACTAATCATGAGAAACCAAGATGACCCAAGCCTGACTTCACCGATCTGTCGTTTTTTCCCTCCGAGGGCTCAAGATTAAGCCGAACAAATGGAGAGATTGTGCAAAAGAAACCCCATCTCCTTTCAAGCCAACTTTATTACATTGTGTTGTCATCCGATACCATGATTAGGACAATGACTCTCACTGTGAGACAGCGTATGGCTAAACGAGACAGAAACGAATATCCTTCGTTTCCCACAAAAGCGGCCTTAAATGTTAGCAGACATCCAAACTCAGCAAGGGACATTTCTGTTTGCCTTTCTTTCCTGATTATTCAGAATAGATGGACCCCAACAATATGTCTGGCGTACAATGATCATCTCTAGTGCCCATTTAGCAAAGGAAAGAAAGAGCAGCTTGTTGATTAAAAAGCTTTTTACTTTAGACATGTCCGCCATTAATTCTATTCAAATGCTCACGTCAAATCGCCTTGTCTGGAGGCTAATCATTATGAATGATCTGCAAACTCAAGCAGCCCAAAGAGAAGCCATTCATAACCGTTAGCAGCCTCAATAATAAAGCCTTCTAATGCTTTAATGGCTTTAGCTGTTGTGTAGCGGGATTCATTTTCCCTTTTAAAAGCAATTACGTTCACATACTCAAACAAAGGTGCGCAGTCTCTCTCAGAGCTGTTTACTGCGACACCGAGCACAATAAACCTTCTTTTGGGTGGCGTATACTAATTTAAAAACAGCAGATTGATTCATATACGAAACTTTATAGCTTCCGCAAGCTCTCTGACGGATGCTAGCTCGGTTTTAGCATTGTATAATAAGTTCAAACTAAGCTAAGCTAACTCTCGCCCGAGCCTGGAAAGGTTTGCCAGTTGGCGCCGTGATTTTTAACGAGCACAGCCTCTCATTACTGTCAAGAACTAAAGAACGGTCTTCTCTGACCTAAAGGCGCTAATTTCACAAACAGTGCATTCTTCAACAGTCAAGACCTCGTTCCTTTATCTTTTCTGTGGTACGCAGCAGATTTGAATCCGCGCCACAGCCGCCCCTAATTAGAGGATACGGGTGAGAAACTCGTCTCCCTGAAAACTTGCTTCCTCCTGAAGCCAAATCAGCAAAGACGTACAGTTGAGAGCTTGAGTAACACTTTGCCATAGAAGCTAAAAGTCAGTCACGAAAGTTTGCAGACGGCACGTACTGTACAGCACCTCTAGACTGTATTTGTCTTTAGTTTCTGTTACTGTCGTCACCTCGCTCCTCCAGACATCTCAAGGGGACGCAGGCAGGTGCAGAGGGTCATTCATGGCACTAATACGTTCTCATCCATTCTGACAGAGAAAAAGAGCTTTTCTGAGAAAGACCTAAAGAGCTCGTCTGCCTACCAGCTGATAGCAGCATTTTAGACATAGAAAAAATAAGAAAAATAAATTTTAATGTTACAGAAATATTATTGGATGTAAAAAAAAAAATTCATTATTTTCACCCTCATGTCATACCGAACCTGCAGGATTTATTTTTTTTTCTGTAAAGCACAAAAGGAGATGGTCAGATGGACGTTCATGCTGCTCTTTTCCATCAAAGTGAGCAGTGACAACAGCCTATAAATCTTGAAAAATGACAATTGAAAATGTAACATAAAATGTAGCATTTAAGTGGTTCATATTATTATAAATCACTATATAAATCTTTTCATTTACTCTCCTTCATGACTGAGTTTCTTATATCGAAATCAAAAGAAGTTTAGCAAATGATGAAAAGAATTTATATTGTAGGGTAAAATATTCTCTTTTTTATGTACTTACTGGCTATAATATTATAATTGTTTAAATGTTGCATACATATATATATATATATATATATATATATACACATATACATACATATACATATATATATACACATATACACATATACATATTTATATGTATATATATGTATATACACATATACATACACATATACACACACATATATATATATATATATATATAATCTATATATATATATATATATATATATATATATATAAAAGCGTCTGCTAAATGACTAAATGTTAAATATACACACACACATATACATACATACATTATTATGATACATATATGCATACATACATTATACATGTATAAAAATAATAATAGTAATTCTAACTATATTTCGTGTGTGTGTGTGTGTGTGTGTGTGTGTGTGTGTATATATATATATATATATATATATATATATATATATATATAGCATTTATTATAGACTGTTATTATAAACCAGCTATATTTATTAAAAATGTTCAAGTGAATACTAATAATAACAATTATAGTAATAATAAAAATAATAATAATAAATTATAAAAGATAGTCATTATTTTAAAATAGTTAAAATAATTAAATGCATTTTATTGTATTATCATTCATAACATTTAACCAAAAAATAAATAAAATACAAATAAAAATACAAATATAAGTCTTAATTTCTACAAACTAACTAAAACAATTTTTTCACATGTTTTATGTTTGTAATTTTTAACAGTATGAATTGTTCTTTATAAATGAGATAAATGTATAGCTTCCTTAATATTTTTGGAAGGTGGCAAGGGAGTCTTGAAAAACTCCTGGAGGCATCGCTTATTTATCTTTTTTCTTGTATTGCATTGATTTCTTCATTGTGTTTTCATTTTGATGATAGGCTTCGAGATGGTTTATTCTCTTGTGACATTAATGATTCAGACTGACCTACCATGTTTGAGGCAAATAACAAGGCCAGTGCTTACAGATTGCAGTACCAGCGAGAGTGGCAAATTATCTTAACATCTGAATCCTGCTAGCAGATCATCCGACTCATCGTCTCCGGCGTTTTCATTTCAGTTCACGCCTGATGACATTTCTCAACAAGCGTTCTAGTTGGAGGTAGATGGAGGATGAGTCACTGGAAGCATTTTTAAGCTCATAAATGCACTCTGCTCATCATCTGCAACTGATGAAGTCATAATTACAGAGCTCTCGCCGTGCAGCCGCCAGATATCATTCAGCATCACCTCTGTCCTCAGATGTCTGACTAACAGTCGGGCGAATGGAAAGAGATGCTGCACAGGCACAGTTATGAATCCATGTTCACAGATGGTCACAGCCTTCAAACACTTTGTGCAACATCAATCTTGTGGACGTGACATTTGGCCCCCTCTCGGCGCCTTACACAAAGGTTGCTTTTGAAAGATTACTTCGGAGAGCGATTTTCAGGAGAACAGAACAACCTGATGTATTTCGGTCCTGGAAAAACCTCAAAAAGATGAGAAGCAGACTGCACCTGCACCTGCTATTGACATTTTTGTGCAGCATGATAAATGGATATCCTAGTTTTTCAGTTATTAACAGCATTAAACATTTTCTGTACCACTGAGCAGAGATCTGGTAGCCGGTCATTAGTGCTTGCTAAAGCAAAGCATTGCTATTACTTTTGCTCATACTTAGGGGATTTGAACAAATCTCTAATACTAAGCATTATACATTGGTGCATAAATTTTCTTGAATGCCTAAAATCAAACAGCTTGTTGAGGAAATGTGCTATTGTGTTCGATTTTTATGCCTTGTGGACGATAAAACGGATAAAAACAACCTGAAGTAGAGACCTGAGCCAAATCTAGAGACCAGAATAGCGTAGAGGTTTGGGGATAAGTTCATCTCTCTCTAACTCTAACTCAAAATTTTGTATTTCAATAATAGACCACTGCAAAATTATCAATTTCTCTGGTGTAACTATTTATAGGTATTTGAGTAAAATTAAGTGAACTTTTTTGTTTTATACTATAAACTACTGACAACTTTTCTCCCAAATTCCAAATAAACATCTTGTCATTTAGAGCATTTATTTGCAAAAAATGTTAACTGGTCAAAATAACAAAAAAAAAGAAAAAAAAAAGATGCAGTGTTTCCATTTATAAACATCCCAATACTAATGTGTTCAGAAATGAATATTTGGTGGAATAAATCTGATTTTCATTCACACCTTTCATGCATGTTGGCATGCTCTCCACCAGTCTTTCACATTGCTGTTGGGCGACTTTATGCCACATTTTATGGCTTGTGACCATCCATCTTCCTCTTGAACACATTCCAGAGGTTTTCAATGGGGTTCAGGTCTGGAAATTGGGCTGGCCATGACAGGGTCTTGATCTGTTGGTCCTCCATTGGCACCTTTACTAACCTGGCTGTGAATGGAGCGCTTTCCTGCTGAGAAAAAAAAAAAAACAATCCTAAGAGTTGGGTAACATGTTTACATGGACAGCAGTAATCGAATTATTTACCTTATTCTAAATAAGACAATATTAATGGCATACGTCATTATGTCCCCAAGCGACACCATCCAACATCCCCACCAGAATTTTACATATAAACATATAGTTCGTCTTCGTTATGATGCCATATACAGTTTTGGGTGTTTCTTTTTTAATTTTTACAAAAGCTTCAATTGATGGTGTTGTTGAAGCCATGCTCTTTGTTTGCTGTTTGTTTTGTGTTTACTTTGAGTTTGACTTTAGCCAGATTAAGGTAATCAGAAATCTCTGTTTACATGGTAGATTCTTAATCAGAGAATTGTCTTAATCGTGTTAAAATCGGAACATTGTTTTCGATGTAAACGTACTCTCCAGGTCTCTGTCCAACCATTACAACCAGCTGGACTCATCAGAGAAGATGACCTTACTCCAGACCTCTATGGTCCAATCCTAAACCTCAGCCAGGCTTTTCTTTGCTTTTCATTGATGAAGGGCTTCAACTTCAGCCCTATTTTGAACCTTCCTTGCCGTGCACTTCACCACAGCTTCCATTTGCTATTATTTTTGTATAGGTCACTTGATATCATCCTATGGTTGTTGAGTGACATTCAAATGAGTTGGCGGTCATCCGATCAGTGGAGATTCAGTAGTTATTTTTTTGATTCCAATTACTTTTAGGTACTACTAGCACTGATTTTGCCATCCAGCTGGTCCTTTTGCAAGAGGATAGTAAAGACCACAGAATATATATATACATAGAGAGAGAATATAATAACTTGGAGAAACCAGTTTTTATAGCCAAATACTCTTGGTCACTTGCACATTTTTTACATTTTGAAAAGAAATGTAAAACATTTTATTGATAGTCTTTTAAAGGTAAATTCAGCAAGACATGACTGCTTTGCTGTTTTCTCGCACCATGCCAGCTCTGTTAGACATCCAATAAATCACCCGTGCGTTAACTGGCATGGACACTCGTTCCTGGCAAGACATGAATTAAACCTAATACAGCGTGGATCAGCACCACCTGTTCTCTCAGAACAACAAGCCATAGACCCAAAACGTATCGGTTTTCATTTCAAGAACAACACTTTACATAAAAACACTCTTAAACCACTATAAAAGGGCTCTTGGGGACTGACTTGGTTTGAAAAAGAATGATACCATTCACTGATAATGTCCGTATCAAATCTATTATCTTTCTAATTAAGACACATTCACGGATTTACAATAGTGACCCTTGCTACTAATATAGTCTTAAACATACAAATGAATATAGGGTTATTTATATGTTTATATAAATACATATTTAAATAATAATTTATTATGTCATATATTTAGCATGGTATACTAATGTTTCATACTTTTATTCCTTATGATATCTACTAAACCCATTTATGCCTAAATTTGGATTTAAATATTTCAAATCCTGTACAGCATGTAAAAAGATAAAGATAACCATCAAATACCTCTCAGCTACTGTAATATCTGGTATAATAATAAAATGACACTGTCTTAATCCTGTGAAATGCCAGATTAAGAGACTTCCACTGCAGGAAACTATTTCTAATGAAGTCTACTTTTAGATACAGCATTACTAAAAGAAATAAGAGGGTCATTGGAACTTGTTAATCATTTATAATGTCTGAGACGTGCAAAAAAATTGTTTTTTTTGAATAAAGCAAATGCTTTTCCTTAAGGCAAATTTCATAGTAATATGCTTTTTACATCGCTTGAATTTTACAAGGATGTAGTTTATATTAAAATTTCTTCTATTGGTGGCAAGGGACAGCTTAAGGGGTCAGCTCTATTGACGCACTTTTTAAAAGCATTCTGTTTTATTTGTCCTTGGCTGATTTTAGGCAATAAAAAGGGATTATTCTAAGAGATATTTCTTTGATATCACTACATACACCAGGGGTTTTGAAGGCTTATTGCAGAGCAGGTTCCTGCTTGTCAGCGACTTTGCCTCTGCTTTGTCAGTGATTGAATTTAGAGCCTTTAACACCCAGAATTTTATCAGGCCATTCATAACAAACGTCTGGAATGTCCCCAAGTTCAATCTAGACTTACCATTATTGATCAAAACACATGGCACATCTGAAATTGGATTGGTCCGTCTCGGAAAATATATAAAATAAGGGTGAGCCTCTGTTTTAATGCACTCCGCTTAGTTTCAAGCATGATAAGGTGTCAGGTATTTAAGCCATTCTTCATGCAGATCTTAATTTTGATCAGCAGAAGAAAGAATTTTGTTTATAACTGTGATTAGACTTTAAACCATAACAACTGAACTGAAGAAATCTATATTGGCATTGCAGATTAATAGAAAAATTAAGTGGGAGGCTAGTTTAAAATGTGAACCTAAAGCGTCCTCTAGAGGCCAGTACATTATTTATTATATTTTATTATAAATACAGTATATATTTTTTGGAATTATAATACATATATAATATTTATTATTTAAAATATGTATTATAAAATGTATACAGAAGAAAAACAGTAACTTCATTTATATTATCATATATTTAATATGAATGAATAACATCTATAATAGTATGGATATATCTTAATATACTAAAATTACGACATAATTATTTGTATATATTTCTTTAAAAAAATCAACATCATGAACCTAACCTTTTTCTGAAGATTTATTTACATCTAGCAGAGACAGCCTTTTTTGTGAACTGTAAGACGGTGGTTTTCAAACTGGTTGGGCCACTAGGGGGCCTCAGTAAACTTCCAAAGATAACCAATGATAGGCTATATTAAAAAATGTATATTATATTAAAATGTAAAAAAAAATAAAATAAATAAAGGCCAGAAAAAAAGAGAGAGCATTTGAAATTAAATATATAGTGCAACCTGTATCAGAAAAATCAGAAATCACAAAAACTAACTAATTAACTAAATAAATAAATCAGCAGATTTAAAAGGTTTGTAATGACAAATTCTCACAATCATATATACTTCTAGCAAAAGCAAAGGCTGTTGTCTCAGTTGTAAAAATGCAAAAAGGCAAAGAATGGGCTTTCGCAAAAAAAAAAAAAAAAAAAAAAAAAAAGCGTGTTCGCAAAAATTTGTTATAAAAAAAAAAAAAAAAGGTTTGCTGGGTTTTTTGTTATTTATATTTTTTAAATTTTCTGATGAACAAAATTAGTGGCTCTTGACCTTAATCAGTAACTTGGTGTTTAATCCTTAAACAGTAATAATAACCCTTTCAGTGTTGGAGTGCCTGGCCTGAACACTTTCTTTATTAGTTCACTGCAATGATTATGTATTCAACTGAACACCACATTCTGCAGATATGGGATTTCGAAATGAGTATAAATGCTTTCTTTGGACTGGAGAGGAAGAGCAATGATAAATCATGAAAAACAATAGGCCTATGTCAAAGAATCAGAGAAAAATTTGATTCCCCATGACATGACCCCTTTAAAACATTTTAAAGCATTTTTCTTTCATTTTAGAAAGGGAAAAAATAACATTGTAAGACGGCAACTTGTGCAAAACCCTGTAAGAAATGCTTTTGAAGGAATAAAAAAATGTCTTCTTACTAACTGGTTTAGCTGGTTTACTAAAATGAACATGAATCATGAAAAATGCTTGAGGGATTAAAACAAAGGGATTACAATATACACAAAAGTTGTTCAACACAAATGTTCAAATTATCCTTAAAACAGTATTAATATTATTATTTGTAGTGGAGCAACACTCTTTATATCATTAAAATACTCTTCAAACTAAGAAAAACGGGATACTCTACCCATAAATAAAAAAATTCAATCATCATTTACTAACCCCACACTGCACATTGATATTTTGATAACTGAACAAAAAATGAGGAAAACCGCAAAGAAAGAACTGACAATGTGCAGACAGACAAGACAGAGGAGGTTGCTTTTGGTATGAAACATAGTCTCAGCCTTCATATTTTTGTCATTTTTTTTGCGCCTTTCCAGTGCTGAAGGTTGCTTTACAGTAAAGATACAATTAGAAAAGAAGAACATAAGTATAATAAACAAACATGACAAACATAAGCACAAGTGAAAAAATTAAATATAAAAAGTGAGAAAACAAACACAAAATAAGAATGGTAGCATTCAGAAAACAGATGTAGATGTAGGACATAACTTACAAATGATAACATTCAGAGAATGGGTGAGTTTTAAGTAGTGATTTAAATTCACAGAGAAGAGATTGGGGGGAGAGAGTTCCAAATTTGGGTGCAGCAACACTGAAGGATCTACCCCTATTGAAGCAAGGCGATACTGAAGGATACTGAGAAGACCAGAATCAGAGGAGCATAATGAGCGAGTTGGGGTGTAGGGGAGGAGCAGTTCACAGAGATACCGAGGAGCCAGGTTGTGCCAAAATGTAAAAGTGAGCAGGATAAATTTGTATTTAATACAATATGCAACTGGAAACCAATGGAGATTGAACAAATTTGGAATGATGTGGGCAGAGCACTTGGTGTGGGTCTAGCAGCAGAATTTTGAAAATACTGTAACCTGGAAATGGAACTGGCAGGTAAACCTCTGAAATGGGCATTGCAATAATCAAGGCGGGATGTGACAAAAGCTTAGATGATGATTTCAGCATCTTTAAAACAAATAAAACAGCAGAGCTTGGCAATGCAATGTAATTGAAAGAATACGGACTTGAAGTTAATATGAGCTTAATATTAATAAGGAGAAAGTTAATAAGGAAAAAGATACATCAAAAATAACACCTAGGTTTTTAAACAGTACAAGATGATCTAATGGGAGTACCAGCTATCTCAGAAGAAAAGTTATTAGGAATGTTCTTCTAGGAACTTCTAGTAAGTGACAGGGTTCCAACAATAATGATCTCGGTTTTGTCCATGATTATCTAAAAAAAAAATAGAGGTTAGCGAGTCTTTTATTTCATATATACAAGTAGAGATTTTGTCAATTTGAGTGGATAGAGTGGGCCTACATGTAGAGTAAATTTAAATGTCATCAGCATATAAGTGGTAATTAAAGCAGTGTTTGTACAAGATTTGACGCAGGGGTAGTATGTAAATAATGAATAATAGTGTGCCAAGAACAGATCCCTGGGTGACACCTTGCTTTAGAAGGACAGTAGGGGATCGAAAATCCTGCACTGAGATATAGAACTGTCTGAAAAGCGTAAACCACCCAATCACAATGCACTATCAGGCATGTGATCAGCTAGAGACAAAAAATAAGGAAAATCTGACCACGCCCCAAGCCACGCCCCCAGCATTTAATTTAGCACATTAAAAGCTATATCTTATATTGTAAAAATACATACCGTCCTGTAAAAAATAAAGAACAGCATTTAATAATCATGACAACAATATAATAATATATTATAATAAAGTACTATAATATATTATAGTAAAGTATATAGAATTGTTATTATTATTAAAGTACCTCCCAAAAGTTTGGAAACATTACAGTCATTAATGATTTTGATCTTCTGCTCATCAAGGCTGAATTTATATTCAAATACAAAAAAGTTTTCAATTTTAATATAGTATAAAATGTAATGTTATTCCTGTGATGCAAAGCAGAATTTCTTCATCACATGCATCGTTCCATGCCGTGTAAAAATAAAACCATGTCTGCATTTGTGATTGGAGAAATGACAAACAACAAGCGCTACTCTACACTGCTCAAAACTCGCGTTTGAATCACCCGTGGCAAATTCTTTAAAGGGGCCATATGATGCGATTTAAATTAAGAAATTTTCCTTTCTCTTTGGAGTGTTACAAGCTCCTGGTGTATAAAGAAGATCTGTAAAGTTGCAAAGACTAAAGTCTCAAATCCAAAGAGATATTCTTTATAAAAGTTAAGACTTGGCCACGCCCCCCTAAAACGGCTCGATCTAACATGCCTTCACATCTCTACGTCAGTATGTGGGAATATTTGCAAAACGCTGCCCTAATGTTCACGCAAAGAAAGAAGGTGTACCTTTTATTCTCGGTGTTGCCGTCAGCGCCACTTCATGGAGAAGCTGGGTGTTTCATTGTGAAAGTGAAACTACTTTGTTTGGCCTTCCAAAAGAGGACGATATCCTATTCGTCGTGCCTAGAGCTGATCCGTGTTGGTCGCTGAGGAAATATATCAACTTCACACTGTGGATTGCTGGATTGGCTTTCACCGTGGACGAAGCGGAGTCCAGCCCGGGGTCATCACATGTGGTTGCTGCAACCCCTGGCCGCTCCTTCGTCGAATCCGCCGGCCGTTCCTTGTTATAGCTGCTGGCTGCCGCTCACTCAAGCCACGGACCATTCCTTACTCAGGTCCCCGGCTGTTCCTCACTCAAAACCACTGGCCATTCTTTACTCTTTGCAAGGACATTCTGGCACTTCTTACTCACGGTATGTAAGTAGGTTTACATATGTAAAGGATTTGCCACTGATGATTGAAACGCGAGTTTTGAGCAGTAGAGTAACACTTGTTGTTTGTCGTTTCTCCGATCACAAAATGCAGACATGGTTTTATGTTTACGTGGCAACATAAGCAACTCAACATGTAAAAAGACAGTATAAGTCATTATAATCAGTGATTATGTCCCCACTGGATGCAACAACTGCCTCGTTTGTAATGGGTTTTACTGTTTTTGTCCTGTCATGCCGGTATTCTAACCGGGACTGCCATAACAGTATATGCTGAGGGGCATAACATTTCTGTCAGACGCTTGAAACTTTGACCAATCACAATGCACTGGATAGCTGGCCAATCAGAGTACACCTCGCTTTTCAGACCGATAAGCTTTGTAAAAATTGACACATTTCAGAAGGCGGGGCATAGAGAAGAAACAATAATGTACAGTTTGTGGAAAATAATGTGTTTTTTGAACCTTAAACCGCATAAACACATTTAATTACACCAAATACACAAAATAATGTTATTTTTAGCAACATTATATGACCCCTTTAAATATAAAAAACGTACTTACAGTCTGTGAGTCAGAACACCAGGCAGATCAGGAAACAGTCCTTCATTAAATGCGTTGCACACATCTAATTATTTGGGTTGAACTGTTCTGGAACAGTGTTGTACATAAATACAACTTAACCACTGATTTAACGTTGTGTGCTCTTTTGGAAGGCTAAACAAAGTAGTTTCACTTTCACAACGAAACGCAGTGTCACACACAGCAGGCTGAGTAAGCGGTAGTGGTCTTGAGAATGGCGTGGCAGGCAGATTAGAAAAAGGAGTGGCTGGCAGGCAACAACATTTGATGACCCCAGGCTGGACTCTTATTTATGCACCAAGAGCTTGTAACACTCCAAAGAGAAAGGAAAAATTTGTATCATATGACCCCTTTAAAATCGTTCAAAATGCGCAAAAATGTTTTGTTAGGCAGCTGCACGATATCACGGAGCTCAGGAGGACCGCTGATTTGTCTCTCACAGACATTTGTGGCTGACCCTGTCCGATATGAGGGACAAAGACAGGGTCTGCCTCATGGACGCCCTGCTTGTGTCCTCAGGCCTGTTCGGTGACGCTGTTAATTCCATCGTCGACAGGTACCAGGACGCTCGCAAGCAGGTGGCGGCGTTCCAGTGGTTCCTCCCTCATCGCTCTCTAATTCCAGAGGCTGCCAGGCTGGGGCAGCCTCCACCGAGTACCAGCTCCTCATACAGGGAGGCACATAAACAGAACATCACCTCACATGCTCCCCCGTCTCGGGACCGTGTGTCGAAGTGGTGCTCTGGGTCGGGGGCCTCTTATCCTAACCCGGATCTGCGGACTGTTCTTAAGGCTAAGAGGTCCTTGGCCAAAAAGCCCTAATGTCACTGGCCCATGGCTTATGAGGGCAGTCCCCTCTGGGGTGCAGCCGGTTACACCGCATTACACAGTGTCCGTCTCGCCTCAGCGCCCTCAGGAGATCGTCTTGCCAACCCTGCCGGAGTTACAGGGTGCAGCGGTCTCCCATGAGCACCACTCTCAGTTACCGCCCGGAAAAACGTAGCTGTGCTGAGAGGCTCGCCACCTCCACGAAGGTCTCTAGAACAGTTAGTTCGGCTGTCTCCTGCCGGCCCGCCGTTACAGGGCACCAAACTAGCTGCTCTGATTACACCCAAAGGTCAGTCTCGAGAGGCTGATTCCCTTAGTAGACAATTTGGCAGCGTGGAAACTACTGTCAAATGTGTCTCAATGGGTCCTGCACACTGTAGAGAGAGGCTACAGAATCCAGTTTGGTTCTCCTCCACCTCGTTTCAACGGGGTTTATTCCCACTCTGATGGGTCCTGAGCAGGCTCTGGTCATGGAACAGGACTTTTACAAAAGTGTGTGGATGCAGCTCTGGCTCCACTGCGACCCCAGGGCATCCACATACTGAACTATATCGACGATTGGTTGATTAGAGCAGATGGTTGTTCTCGCCCATATGAAAGAGCTGGGGTTAAGACTAAACGCAGAGAAAAGTGTGCTTTCTCCATTACAGAGGCCCACTTATCTGGGCATGGTGTGGGTTTTAGACCACGATGTGGACACGAATGTCACCTGCTCAGATCGAGTCGATCCTCGCCGCAGTCGAGGGAGTGAGAGTAGACCGGTCACTCACTGTCAAGCAGTTTCAAAGATTGCTGGGTCTGATGGCAGCTGCATCCAACATGATACCTCTTGGCCTGCTATACATTGGACTCCTGCAGTGGTGGCTCAAGACCTAGGGGTTCTCCCCGAGGGGAAACCAACTTTGCATGATCAAGGTCACGCGACGCTGCCTATGTGCCTTGTACATGTGGAGAAAGCCTTGGTTCTTGTCTCAGGGCCCGGTGCTGGGAGCTACTTACTACAAAGTGTTGCTAGCAACGGATGCGTCCCTCACCGGCTGGGGTGCAATCATGAGTGGCCCACCCTGCCCACGGTCTGTGGAGTGGTCACCATCTGACATGGCATATAAACTGCCTGGAGATGCTGGCCGTGCTTTGACCATTACATTACTTTCTCCCAGACCTAAGAGGTCACCATGTGTCTCTTACATCAACCACCAAGGAGGTCTGCACTCACGCTGTTTGTACAAACTAGCGTACCAGATCCTTGTGTAGTCCCAGGACGAACTCCTATCGCTGAGAGCAGTTCACATTCTTGGGCATCTCAATATGGGAGCAGACATCCTGTCGAGGCAGGGGCCGAGGCCCGGGGAATGGCTGTCGAAGTTATTGTTGTGGACTCTGAGGGTGCACAACTCATAGCTTTCGGTCTCTCAACCGAGGTTGTTGAGACCATCCTCAAATCCAGAGCTCCCTCTACAAGGAAACTGTATGCCTTGAGGTGGAAACTTTTCACTTCTTGGTGTGGAGACCACCAGCTTGACCCAGTTAACTGCCTGGTTGGTACAGTGCTGGAGTTCCTGCAGGCCCGTTTCTCCGCAGGGTTGACCCGCTCCATCCTAAAGGTCTACATGGCGGCCATTGCAGCCTACCGCGCCCCTCTCAGTGGCCAGTCAGTGGGGAGGACACCCCCTGGTTACACATTTCCTCCGCGGTCCGCTGAGGCTGAGGCCTCCGGTAATGTTCTCGTGTCCCCACATGGGACCTGGCTGTGGTGCTGGAAGCTCTCTGTAGGCCTCCCTTCAAGCTATCGAGGAGAGATTGCCGATCGCCACCCCATTATAATGACTGCTTTTCTGCTGGCGATATCTTCTCTTTAGAGAGTTGGAGACCTACAGGCCCTGTCTGTGGCCCCATCCTGTATAGACTTTGCACTTTGTTTGAAAGTAGAGGCTTTGATCTTTATTTTGGTGTATTCAATTTGGTGCATATTCAAATATTCATACAGCAAAATATACAGTAGGTCATCAAATTTGACAACTTTTAACAAAAATTCAAAACGTTAAATATACAACAATCATTCAAAACTCAACTAACACATCAAAGATGAATCATAAACATGTCAGAAATCACAACTGGAACCTTGCTTTTGGCTATTCTCCAGAGATACCTTGAGGCAGTTTATGAGAAGAATTCATTTTGTAGCCCATCTACATTCCAGACTTCTGATCTAATGGAAGGGAAAAAAAACAAAAATTCTTCAGATTTGTACAAAAGTTCATGGCACGCAGAGATCAACATAGAGAAGAGCTGCGGGGTTAAACAGGTTTTAACACATACTGCTTTCATTCCTTTTAAAAAAGTACAGATATTCGGTACAACAGGGAAGAACTGCAGAATATACTGTTATACAGATATTTTTTATATTATTACATTTTTTGTCCATCAATGGTGGCAATCAGTAGGCTAATTTCTAATTAAGAGACCAATTTATATGACTTTTTAATCAGAATCAGAATCAGAAAGAGCTTATTGCCAAGTATGCTTGCCCATACATGGAATTTGTTTTAGTGACATAAGCTTCAAGTATTACAGAGACAAAATACACACAGAAAAAAAAACATATGTAAATATAAAATAGAAAAATATTGAAAAATAAATCAAAAAATAAATAAATTGTATGTACAGTTTGTGCTATAGATGATAGAATGGAATTGAGATGCAGGGATGTACTAGGTTGGGAGTTGGTAACAAATAAATATAAGGTTATGTGCCACATTTTTATTGCATAAAAGTGGGGAACATTTAACTGTTCATGAGGTAGATTGCCTGGGGGAAGAAACTATTCTTGTACCTGGCTGTCCTGGTATTTGCGGCTCTGAAGCGCCGGCCAGATGGCAAAAAGTTTAAAAAGGGGATAACTTGGATGTGAGGGAGATCCAGAGTGATTTTCTGACCCCTTTTCCTCACTCTGGATTTATACAGTTCTTGAAGGTGTGGGCAGGGGAGCACCAATAATCCTGTTTCAGCAGTCCGAACCGTCTCTGTAGTCGTTTTCTGATGTCTGATTTTGTAGCTGACCAAACCAGACAGTTATTGAAGTGCACAGGGACAGACTCGATGATGCCCTGATCAGAACTGTTTTAGCAACTCCTGTGGTAGGTTAAATTTTCCCCAGCTGGCGAAGGAAGTACAGGTACAACCTTTGTTGGGCCTTTTTTAACAATGGAGTCAATGTGATTGTCCCACTTCAGGTCCTGAGAGATGGTGGTTCCCAGGAATCTGAAGACTCCACTGCAGCCACAGCTCTGTCTATGATGGTGAGTGGGGAGAGTGCCCGGTGGTGTTTCTCCTGAAGTCCACTATCATCTGCACTGTTTTGAGCATGTTCAGCTCCAGGTTGTTAAGACTGCACCAGACAGCCATCGGCTCAACCTCTTGACTCTGCAACTGAGGTGATGTAAAAGAGGAAAGCAGGCATTTGGACCAAAGCACTGTGAGGCAAGGGAAGGGGGAGACTCAAAATGTTTTTTAAACCTAAAACACATTTTTGCCCATTTGCGTTTGTGTTGTTTTAACTACTAACACAATTATTTAAAGTATAAAACATTGTTATTTTACAATACCCACAGCATGGTTTTTAATCATAATTTTAGGCAGGACAACCCTCAGACCTGGGGGGGTTCCTGCAAACCCCACTCACCCCACCACCCCTCCCACCTGGATTTCCACCTGTGGGTTTTTTTGAGAACTGCGGTGACTGCAGTTTAGAATACTAAACAAAAAATATTGTTTTGTGTCTCTTTAATGTGGTCATGAAAACGAGTCATCTTTTCATATAAAGCACAAAATAAACAGGAATGAACATGAGAAGGCATTACATTCCAACCACGGAAAGACGTCAGTACATACAATTTTTCAAGTTAAATCCACAGCGTTAATCTATCGACTCCCTGTCTGATTGTTTGTCTTCGAAATTAGCAGATTCTGCATTATGATTGGTCAGATAACCTGTCAATCATGCCTCATGTGAAGGTTCAGTTGCTGACAGAATTTTTAAGTTAGGGTGGATCTTTAGAACTTATCAACAAAAGGTTTTTTCTAGAACTCAAAATGGTTCTTCGTGCATTGCATCTGCAAAAACACCCTTCTTTATTTTTAAGTGCGAATGACAAAATAATCGTAGCAGGAAACCTAAGCAATAAAAAAGTGAAAAAAAGTGGATTTGCTTTGTCTTTTTATTAATTAAGAATTTAACAAGAGCAAAGAATCATATAAACTGAGCCAAACATTTGTCTTTGGACACTAAATACAAATCTACAGTATACACACTGAATCATGAAAAATTAAAACCTTTTGACTAAATAATGATCATTCTTCTGCATTATAACAAATAACTTACATAAAAACTACAAACACCATAACAAAAAACTACAGAGATCTCCACCACGGTATATAAATCATTTGTGCAAAGCTTAATTTACGTGATGCCATGAATATAAATGTAGAAAAAATAAGTTGTGCATGCTTTACCTTATATTACAAAGAAGGTATTAAGGTTTTGTCCTCAGTGAGCGAGAGTGACATGTTTTTCTGATCCTCAGGGGAGTTAACTGCTTTGTAGCCAAGCTTGTCTAAAATGTGCTTACAGACAGTTGGTGTGTAATTAACCATTTCATAAGACAAATTAACCTCCAGCTCTCTGCATGGCTGCTGAGTCAAGCTCAATGTGCTGTACTTATGCACAGCTGACTCAATGTAATTGCCTTTTGTGTTGTTATGTATCCAGTCTACCACATTTTTTTCCATAGAAAGACCAAGGAATTCATAAACCTCCTTGGATTTTTGGAGGTGGATTCCTGGCCAGGTCCTATATCTCACCAGCATGTACCGTCCACGAAGCCCACGGCGGGTCGGCTCAAGCCGGTGGACACCGAGTTCAGAAATAGTCATTACACATCGTCATGAGATAAGCTCAAATCCAAGTTGTAAGGTTTCGACCCGTGTCTCTCCAGATCTGCCACAGGCGATATGTGTCCTGAAAAGTTTCAATCCTAGAAGATAATATCCCACGCGGGTCTCTCACCAGCTGGATAACTTTCAGATTAAGCGAGGGTCCTTGATCAGAGCTTTAAGATCACTGAGCTCTGGAATACGCACTGTTTTAATGGCCACATGTAGTTTTTTTTTTTTCCGACATGATTCGGTAGCGAGGGTTTAAGTTAAGGGAGGCACACTTTCGAACACAATCCCCCTCTTCTATATTGCCATCGCTGGGGCTGAAAGCATCACAGACCGGCATAGAGCAGAGGGCTTTGCTGGGATGGCTCCTCGTCGAAACAGTTTTATCCGTGGGTATGTTTTGCCGGCCGCGGTTTGATGTAACGCTCTAAGAAATACAAGTCGCAGTTTGTACAAGCTTCTAAGAAGGTCACGACTAGCCTTCAGCATCAACTTGTGCTCAACAGCATATCTGCTCGGAGTAGCGTGAGGCATTAAGATCTTTTGGACATGATAGAGTGGTTCAAAAGATAGAAAACATCTGAGTGTGGTTTAATAAACTGTCCAAAGAAAGAGGAGCCGCTGCGTGGGGTCGCCAAGATGAGAATGTTAGTCTTCCTGGAGGAATTGCAACTAAAATAGGGTACTCATCACACAAACATCCGAATCAAGGACTTTACATCCTGTCCCAAGTCACAGTTCAAAAGGTTTACGAAACGGACATTTATGCACATAAAAATCTATTAAAATCTTCATCGCTGTGTATTGAATTGGTATGGACACCAATGCAAGTAGAATCACAGTCTTCCTTGAAACACTGCATAGCTGGGATAAGTTCATTTAGATAATGCAGTCTGATGTAGTTCCTGTCGACAAAGACCTGCTAAAAAAAAATAATTGTAAAAAATCATTTGATCACAAAGCACTAACTAATTTTAAATTAATGAGCTTGCTGACAGCCCTTCTCTATGTTACGAGATTCGCATTGCTATGAGCGTTTTGTACAAATCTGAAGAATTTAGTTTTTTCTCCCTTCCATCAAATCAGAAGTCCGGAATGTAGATTTGGCTACAAAATGAATTATTCTCATAAACTTGCTTAAGATTATCCCTGAAGAATAGCCAAAGGCAATGTTTTCAGTTATGATGACATTCCTAACATTTATCATTAATTGATGCTCAGTGAACTCGCATCCTTTAAACATATATTTGTTAACACTACTGCTTTCATTTTCCTTTTAGCCCTTATGGTGACTGTCACGTTATAGTCTAAATACAATGCTTCCCAACCTTTTTTTAGTCGCGGGCACCCTTTGGAAATTGTAATAATAATTGTGGGCACCCTACAAAATACACAATACTTGAATTATAACTTTGAAGTGATACTTTGAAAAGAATACATATTCGGTACAAGCAGGGAAGAAACTGCAGAATACAGATATTTTAGAGGGGTCGCTGGATGTCCATTTTTTTCACAAGTTGATATAATTCTTTAGGGGTCTTAAATGAAAAAAGTCTGTTACATAGTTTGGTTTAAAATTTCTCAGTGGTAGTGTGTAAAAACACATTTTTTACCCTGTCAAAAACAGCTCTTTTCAGAGCAAGCCATTTTCTAGCATTTTTCCTTTAAATGTTAATGAGCTCTGCTGACCCCGGCCCCTCTCTTCCGAAAGCTCTCTGAGGGGGGACTGTTTATTTAGTCGCCATTCATTGTGAAACTTGCTATTAGCACATTATTAGGAAAGGCGATTTGCAAAGATTCATTAAAAAACCTTAAACTCACTTCCGTAGGTGAATCTGGATCACAAATGATTTGTGCGAACATAGATGCATTTAGGTAGATCGGGACTCATTTCCTTCAAATACAAACATAATCCACTTCATCTTCAGCAGCTCAGATGTCGGGAGTAAATGAGACTGCTATGTTCATTATTACATCAACAACAGAATACCTCAATTGCTTAGGAGTCATCTGCTCTGTTACAGGCTCAGTCAGGGGCGGGTCTAAGTAAAACGCCAGTCCAGTCTGTACTGAAATGCTTTTGTTGCTGTCAATCAAACTATCGTGGGAGGGGCCTAGTTTTGTGATGTCACAGACAGGCATCTGAGATCGGCTCGATTTGAGAAAGAAGTAAAGATTTTAGTAGATTAAAAAAAAACACTGGGTGGATTTTATCATTATAGGGGTGGTTGTGTACACACACTGCCAACACACATTTTCAGTTCAAAACAATTTGTAAAAGTGCATGTAGCATCCGTTGACCCCTTTAATTTTATTAAATTTTTTTGTCCATCACTGGTGGCAATCAGTGTCATGGTGATGCAGGAAGGAAAGGCAAAGACAGGAGGTGCAGTTCAAACTCACTTCATTTAATGAACAAACTCAGACAAGGGCAGAATGGTGAGGGTAAACACACAGCATAACGTGACAAGTACATAACATAACGGTGACCGGACAAACCAACGACTGAAAAGACTACATGTAAAAGACAAAAGACATGTAGTTACAAGTTACTTATAGTTAGTAGAACGTTTTTTTAAAGTGGACTATCAAATAAAGTGTAACCAATCATGTAAACACTTAAACCTCTTATACCGGAGAAAAAACGTTTTTTAGGAAAAATTTTTTTTTTTTCCATGTCTTTACATTGTTTTAGAGCATTAAAATACAGTTTTAAAAAATTAATAAATAAATAAAAAAAGATGTATCGTTCATAAGTTCATGCTATGTCCTCAGTAGAGGGACATCGGGACTCAATTTTCTTTACAAAAGAAAATAAAAGACATGAATGAACCTGCATCGGCAAAAAAAAATTGATATTTGTAAATCACCAATACATTTTTTTAGTTTCAATATTTTTATTTTTTTTTTAACAAGACTTTGTATAGAGATGATTCTCAACTATGTTATAACAGAATGCTTTCAATATACCAGTGTAATAATGCAAAATGTGTTTAAAATGGCCATAAACGGGTTTTCTCATTATACACAATATATGTATAAACTAAATTTAATTGGCATATAAATGTGTTTTTGGGGCAACATGTAATGAAAAAAGAAGTGTAAAAATTGGAGTAATAATTGTAAAGATTTTTCATAATATATAATATTTCATAGAATATTGAAATATAATTTCTTTCCCTATTCATGTCTCCAAAAATGCATATAAACGTGGTTGCTGCCATCTACAGGCAATTTGTAAAACTGTAAATAATTAGAAACGCATAATAAGAAATGTACAGTCCTGACACTGAACTAGCTAAGTGACACTAAGCAACCACATGGTAGCCTGCCAATTAGAAACGCAAATAAAAAGCTGTTTTCTTTCACAGCAAGTACAGGACAGGAAGTGACATTTTCATTTGAAATTATTACACAATTTTATTATGATTAGTACTACTATTAACAACCACTACCACCAATAATCATTTTGTATATAGTACAACAACAACAATATATTGTATTACAGGGATATACGTACATTGTTACTATTGATGGTACACTAATATGCATTATAAATATATTAATTATACAGTATTATTGATGATTAGTACGACTACTAACTGCAACAAAAACACGAAGAATGTATTATATTACAATAATAACAACATCACAGTAATAATGTATTATACTACAGTATAGATTACATTGTTCCACTATTGACATACAATATATTTATAAATGATATGATTAGAACTACTACTAAACACACTACCACCAATAATAATACTGCAGTATATTACAACAACAATATATTGTAGTAGTGCAGTATATACTACATTGTTACTGTTAATATACACTAATATGCATTATAAATAAATATATTCATTAAAACAGTATTTTATGACTAGTACTATAACGGACAAACAAAAACAAACAAGAAGAATATATTATATTACAACAACACACAACAACAGTATAATAATATTATACTACAGTATAGACTACATTGTTAAACTAATGATATACAACTTTTATCCATATTATAATTTTTTTTTTTTAATTAAAAATTAAAAAAGCAATGGGCCATAGATGTGTGAGGCAAACTTGATTTGACGGCCACAATTTTTGACCTTGTTTTATCTGAGCACTCGGCTATGCGAAAGAACTACCACGAGGGGGGCGCTAAACACCACTTAATTGTAAAACACATCAACGCAACTGCGTTTTTCTTCTTTTCATTTTTATGCTTATATCCACAACTGGGATACATGTGTATATGATCCATATATTTGCCATTTCCCTTCATGTCCTCTCGTGTTATGCCCAGTGCACATATTTAACAAAGACTTGCCGCTTTACCTCAAGAACACTAACGCTCGCAGCCTTGCGTTGTTTTAAAACAAAAACCATTGCATATCCTGATGTCATAATTTGTCGATTATTTTCCAACGAGCACGGCGAACAACACACCAGAGAAACGTGACGGGGCTGGAACTTCCAACCGGGGCGGCTTGAACCAATAGCAGGTGAATCAGTACACGTGTCATCGTGCTGCCAAATGGATAGAAACCAGAAGCGTTTCTACAAGTGGCTGCTTCTTCATCTTCAACAACTGCACAGATGCAATAATGTGGCTCCTGAACGGCTGAAATCGGGGCTTGTATTACGCTTTTCTGACTTCACTCAAACATTTAGGATGGAATACAAGTGCAAACTAGGTGTGTGAAGTCCGTGCACTGGTGTTTCGCAAAAGGGCTGCGGCTTCATGATATCCGGCTTTGCAGGAAGCTATCATGGCGCGGATTACTGTGCGGTGTGTTTATATTTTGGACCCGTGGTTCGCAGGCTCGGCCAACGTGGGAGTTAACAGATGGAGGTTCGTGCCTTTTGTTGTAGTGTGTTTTTGTTTTAGTTTAGGGAAGTGTGGTGTAATTGTGAAGGGTAGATATGGTGGCTCTTTCTCACCGCCGCTGTTGTGTTGTTAGCCCTGACACGCGCTGGACTCTGTGTGCATGGGAGCTGGGGCTCTTGCTGTTTAATTTTTAAGGCCATACTTGTGCAGATTAATCTTTTTTTTACAGAGCACAACATGACATTCTGACTTTTTATTACCCATATATGTTACACAAAGAGAGTAAAATATTGACTCCGGTTTCCAGCAGTGTGAACGAACTTTACAATTCAGCTGGACACTTCAGTTTCAACAGCTATAAGTCCAATGGAGTAGGTTTCTATTTTAAAATACGCGTCTGACTACTTGTTAATTGCTTTAAATGTGTATCAAATATTGGTTCCAGGCGTTCAGACGCAATAAGTTATGTGGAAGCTAACCGTGCTAGTCCTGTTTTTGCTAACGCCCACTTTGGTTTTAGATAACAGCTAAAATTCCCAATTTCATTATTTGCGTCATTTGAATTTGTCTGGTCGGTCGGTGAAGTCAAAAAAGCATGCAGTTTTTTGGAGACAGAATTTATATAAACGTAGGAAAAAAGATTCGAAAGTCCGATCTCGCGAGTCACGCGAGACTTGTGGCTGTCTGCCAGGCATGCTGTGAGATGAAATTGTGTGTGTGAATGAATGCATGAATGAATGAGTAACCTAGTGCTAAAACATTTTTAAGATGGAATGCGGTATCAGAGCATGTGTTCGTATAAACCTTTCAAAACGGCCGCCAGACTTTTGAATCTTTTTAGTGACGATAGTTTGAGTTTGTAAACATCCATTTCTGCTTATGTCAAGTATGAAAACAAACGTATATACGTTAATTGCTTTAACCCTGGTTCATGCTTTAATCAGACAATGAAGTTAGTTTTAATCAATATTTTTTAGGTTAAAAGATTCTATTAGGGGGTTTGATTCATGCCAGTGACTCGATTCTTCTGAATCGAGTCAACAGGATTTGTTCAATGCTCGTTCTTTCAGTAACGCCAGTATGATTGGCGACGACACCGCGCGTTTTATAAATCAAATTCCCATTTGAATCATTCACTTAACCATTTCGTTT
>NC_056601.1:37219094-37253150 GCF_018340385.1 Cyprinus carpio | reverse complement strand
AAATGGTTTTAGGCCAGGGCTTCTGTTTCAGTAAAAAATAATGTAACCAGTTTATCTCTGCTTTGTTTTTTACAACCACAATATCCCTTAATGATTCACTGAATTGTCTGTGGATAAATAATCGTTATAATCGCGTGCTTTCTAGTATTGCCCAATACAGCTTGGTGTTAATATATTACAGTCGGGCCTTATTTAACAAAAATAAAAATTTTCCCCCACGCGGGTTTAAAAAAAACGGGGAATCAAGGCCATATCTTGCTAAAGGAAAAGGGAAAGGGCTTGTGTGTTACGGGTCTGTTATAAAAAAATGCAAAACTTTTAAAACCTACCAAACAGAATCAGTCCCCCAACAGTAAAAAAAAAAAGAAGCCCTGTTTCTTTTATAGTCATATTCAAACACACATCCTTTTAAAAGGATCGAACTGCTGGGTGTTTTGGCGCGACCCAAAAAACGGCCCATTTTGACCTAAAAAACCCTGTTGCAAATCTGGGCGGCGCTCATGCGCCCCAAAAACTCAGGGTGAAGTCCCCCCAAATCGCAAAGAACTTTTAAACCCAACTTCTCTGCCTTTTCTTGTCATCGCTCGAAAAAAACCGGGACACCGGTCATTTTGGGTTTTGGGGGGGTGAGGGTTAAAAGGAAAAAAGTGGGAAATCAGTTTGAAAGTGACGTTGCAATCCATGTTTCCCCAAAAAGGTTTTTCTGCAACGCTATAAATTGGATCATGGGGAAAAAGACGGGGGACCCCCAGCCCCCCCCCCCGTCCCGGTTTTTGGGGAACTTGACTTTGCTTTTATGCCCCCATATAAGAAGACGCCTTTTCAAGTGGGTTTTAGGCCCCCCTTTTTATTATTTTATCCCGGGGAATGAAAAAAACTGTCGTCATGACAAAGAAAACTCTCGGACCCGTGGCCACCACGGTGCACTTTTTTTTTGTTTATGTTTTTCTTTTTTTAAAAGCAGAAACCCATCTTGTAAAGGGAAGCATACGGCCCTTTATTTGTTTTGGGGGGGTTTAAGTACTCGCAAACTTTGATGTTTTTCTAAATTCAAAGTCATCAAGAAAAACATATTACGAAAAATTAAACGCCCGAGGATTTTGTTTATAATCCCTTGAAAGTCGTTTAATTTCACACCAAATCGTGTTTTGTAGGTTAAAGTTTTTAAATGGGCGTCCAATAAACTGGTCAGTTTTCTGCAGTTTGACCTGATTTTTCCTTTATGTTCCGACTCTCCCGGTGCGACCAGCATGGTTCAGAAGCCATACAACAATACACTTAAAGGGATAGTTCACCAAAAATGAAAAGTCTGTCATCATTTACTCACCCCCATGTCGTTCCAAACCTGTATGATTTGCTTTCTTACGTTGAACATAAAGAAGATATTTTGAAGATTGCTGGTAATCAAAAGTTGGGTGGTTGCCATTGACTTCCATAGTAGGAAAAAAAAAATACTATGGAAGGCAATGGCAACCACCTTCAACTGCTTCTGATTACCGCACCCCAAAATATCTTATTATGAGGGTGAGTAAATGATGACAGAATTTTCATTTTTTTTAATTATCCCTTTAACGTTAATTGAAATAAAAGTCGTTTTGAGACCTGACACACAAGCACTTTTGGTTGGTAGAGGGAGATTGGTGATAGCAGAAGTAGGGGAGAAACTCTATCTATCTATCTATCTATCTATCTATCTATCTATCTATCTATCTATCTATCTATCTATCCTTTTGTTTATCTAACTGATGCACACACGTTCAGGAAGACTATCCATCCCTCTTTCTGTCTGCATACTCAGTATATCCACCCGTTTAACTGTCTGTCTTCATCTGCATGTGTAATGTTTCACTATTAACTGCCACTCCTTTAAGAATCCTTTGTTGGCCTTAGTGTAGTCCTCCATCCTGTCTGGGAATATTACGGGTTTTATGGCCAGATACGCTCTTTCACTCTTTCACCCTCTTTTTGTTGAACTTAGCGCAGCACAGATCAGCCAGGCAGAATGACTGGTCAAGACAGCAGATCCGGGCCCTCAGTTTTCCGGAAATCAACTATTCCCTCACTGGTCCGACCGTGTCATTACGGACGGGATGTGGTTTGATGTTCTCTGAGGGGCCCCCACCCCCCACTTATCTAGATTCTCTAAACCTTGGCTTGAGCAAGGAAGAAGACAATGCAAAAAAAATGATTTTCTAATTACCTATCGCTTGTTTTTTAAATGTTCTCAGCACATCCCAGTGGATAAAATTTTAGTTAAATTACCTTGTAGCTTTTTATATAAGGGGCCCCTTTTTCCCTTTTTTTTCCATTAAAGACACTGCTTTAAAACATTGAGGTTAATGTCACCGAAGTCTCCCTTCCCTTAAATTTGGATTAATAAATCGTTTTTTGTATTTTTTGGGCAATAATGGAAGATAATCAAAATTATTATGAAATAATCACAGTATGTAGGTATCCATTTGGGAAATTCTGGCTAGGCTTTAAATTATCCCAAGCTTTTTTGATGTTGCTTTTTGTGGTGTTCTTTGTATTTGCTAAAAGACTTTTTTGGGTTTTTGGGGAGTTCAGCTTGGCAAAGTTTTGTGTTTTTTTTTCCCGGGTCCCTTATTGCCATTTTAAACAATTTTTTTTCCCTATACCAAAAAGTGAAAAAGCCCCTTTAAAACAAGAGAAAAAGAAAAATAAATTGACATAATACTAATATAAACCCACAGAATTTAAAGGGGGCTTAAGTTTTCTTTCTGGAAAAAAAAAAAAATTGAAAATAAAATTTTATGCTTTGTTGGAATTTTCAGCTTTTTTTATATGCTAGAAATTTTAAAAAGGGAAAAATTTGTTTCTTAAACCAGGCTAATTGATAGGCTGATTTTGACAATTTTTGAGATTATCAGCTTTGGGCATAATATTTTTAGCTTGGCCTTTTTAAAAAAAGGATTCCTGTGACACAAAAGACGGGAATAAGGCTGCTGAAAATTGTTTTTTTTCATCAAGAAAAATTGTGAAATAAGGGGAAATCAAAAAACATTTTTTTCAATTATAATCTTTTTTCAAAAACTACCATTTTTTTTATTTTTTTGTCTACAGTACATTTTTTTTTTAAAATCATGTTTCTGGTGGGTTTGTCTGTCTCTTTTTCTTTTATGTATACATTTGGACATCCACCACTGCCCTGCTATTTTTGATTTTTTGGTTTTGGGAAAGGGGTCAAAGGTTTAAGGACTGGTGATACGGGAATTGAATTGGTCGCAGTTATAATGAATTTTCCTTGCCCCTTCTTAGTTGTTGTCTATCATGGTCTGCCCCTTAGCCCATTATAATCAAACACTTTTAAAAACTAAAAGTTAACCTGAAGGGGCACTGACTCAGCAGCTTTTTTTGCCAAAAAATTAAGAAACACACAACTCTTACTAACCAATGGGGACATTTTATTTAAAGGGGTTTTAAATATTTTCCCTAAAGCTTTTTTTTTTCTTTATTGCTGACTTTTTTTTTTTGTGCTTCCTTCCCGATTTTGGGGTTTTTTGGCCAAACTGGAAACAGTTTTAATGTTTTGGGGTAAAAAAAAATCTTACAGAGAAATTTTGGGGGAAAAATTTATTCTAGCTTTTTTCTTCCTGACAAGTTGTTAGAGTTCTGAAAGTATCTCACAATTCACCAAAATCAAAGAAATTAGATCCATCCCACTTCGAATAAAAAAGCTGAATGCAACTTGGCTACCCCAGCAGCTACACACCCGGTTTTCCTGAGATGGGGAGAAAAACAAAACAAAGCATTATTTTAAAAAAAAGTTTGGGGCCAGATGAATGTGAACTTATGTAACATTGACTCAATGTATTTTGCCACTACAGACGGTAGCGACCTAGCCAGAAGAAAGCAGTCTGCTTGAGAAAATAGCAAAGGGGGGGCAGGGGGGGGTGGTGGCAAGGGGGAAATCCAGTCTTCTGGGGGGGGTGAGAATGGCCATTTGCACTCCCAACCATCCAACAGCACACTTTTTTCCCTCACACATGAAAGGAGAAGACGCACCCTAATGTATTTTTAAAAGGTTTATGAGTGCAGGAAGACTCAGTGTAGTTCACATGGGATTTTTGATGGTTTTTCTGTTGTGCCATTTTGTTCTGCATTGGCTTTTTTAAGCTTTGAAGGGCCCTTTTGTATGAAATAAATTTGGAATTCCTTAAGAGCTTGTAAGGGGTTCCTGTGTTTCTGTTGGTGTAATAAGGACCAATGAAAACGAACAAGAGGTTATGGCACTCTGTATTCTTTATATGCAGGAAATTTAAGGTCTTTTCCCTTTTCAGGACAGTTTTTTGTTCATGCAGAGTATCGTTATACAATTTGGCGAAGTCATTGTTGCATTTATCACTTAATCACCTGTGAAATGTTCAGTTTTTCTTCCCTCTTCTTCATCTGATTTTTGTTACCAAAATTTGGGCTGCTTGGATACATTTGGATATTCTCACTGAGTATCTCATGTGGGGATTTGGGGGTTTGGGATGTCATGAGTAAAAAAGCACCCCCTTCCTTATGCCGCCCTGAGACCTGACTTCAATGTGTAAGGGGGAACCCAAACATGTTCCTAGGGTTTTTTCGCCACAGAAGGTTAAAAAGACAACTTTTTCATTAAAAATGATTGTCATAATATATATATTTGTTGTCAGATTATTTTCTTTTTTTTCTGAGAAAAGATTGCTGTTACAATTATTAGCAAATAAAATCCCGGGATTTAAATGCATGATACATTTCAGCCTTAAAAATGGTTTCCATTTAAATTTGGGAATAAAACCAAAAAAATGTTAGCTAAATTTTTCCCTTTTTACTAAAACTAAAAATTTGCTACATGGGCAGGTAATCAACTGAAATAACATGTTTGTTGAAGTACTAAAATTATTACTAAAAGCAAAAACTAAAAAAAAAAAAACTAAAATTTTTAAAAACAAAAGTTTTAAAAAACCCCCAACCCAAAATGGTAATAATGGAAATGGAAAATTACATAATGCTAAACACTGTTGTTAAAAAAAAAATAAAATAACACGGGATGTTTAAACATGAAAAAAACCAGTTTAAATGTCTTGTTCATTTTTTCGACTTGACCAGGTCCAAATCACATCTGTATTACATCACTGTTATGCAGAAAAGTTGTGGGCTGCTTGTTTGTCCTTCTCTTATTCCAAAAGGTAGGAGGAATATATATAGGAAGTGACAGGTATAAATATAATCCCCAAAAGGATGATGCATGAATCACCATGACAACCTTTTTCCCTGTCTGTATATCAGTTATTCATCCTTGGTCTAGGCAGAAGGGTTTTTTTTCCCCCATACAATTTTTTATTAGTGATCACACTGGCTCACACATTTTTCCCATAAACCAACTCTTATGGGGGGTAAAGGAGCATGGGACAGTAGACTTTGTACATCAAGGATTTCTCCACATCATTTGAGCAATGTTTGTATTTGGTTTTTTTAAAAGTATAAAAATCAAGAAGGTTTTTGCTGTGGTTAAAAACATGTCCAACTAGAATTTTGCAGGGGGGGCCTTGATTTTCTCCATTCGGGTCATTCATTTACAGCATTTTTCCATTTTTCCCCATTTTTTCATTCCAGTCCAAATAGGGCAGTGCCCCTTAAATAGTGTTTTCTACTCAAGAGCAGAGAGATTGTGTTTTTTCCCCACTGGAGACAGGGCAACTGGGGCCAAAAAAGCCCTTTTTGGGCAGAAAACCAGGGTTTGTGCTGTACAAAGTTAATAAATAGGAGTAAACATTTATGGTGACTTTTATTTTCCATTACATCTTATTTTGAGCATAACACTTAGTAGAATATCTCTTCCATGTACACTGATTGGGATATTCCTTGTTTACATTACCAGGGCTTAAAATAAATAAAGGATTATGGGATTTAAATCCCAGTCAATCCAGCAGGAGAAACCTACAGGGCATGAAGGAATTAAAAAGGGAAAAACCCTTTAATTTTGTGCCAAAACGGGAAAGTGTAAATATTCTCGTTTGGGAGTGTTTTTCCCTGGACTTTAGTCTAAACTGTTTGGTTCCCTCAATGACCAAGATAAGGTATGATTACATCTTTCTAACAAAAATGCACTGCATTCAGTGACCTGAATCTGACTTCAAGATTATTCTGTGCCCTTTGATACAATGATAAGAAAATTGGAAATAGTGTGTAGGGGTTTTATATTTTCCCATTTTTATACATCCCTGTATTTTTCTTGAGAAATAGATAATGCTTCTACCACACAACTATCACTCCCCTTCTTTTTCCAGGCAACTGAACAAATAAATTTAAACAGGTTAAAAAGTCATCTAGCATCATTGTGGCTTTGACTGATGGAAAGCTTGAACCATATATCCATAAACTCACTAAGGAGGAGGTGAGCTGGTATCTAAAATCATACATATATTTTTTTTTAATTTAACAACTGGGGGTTTTATGACGTTTTATTGGTGTATAAGGGCTGATTTAGCAAGAATTTAGGGAGCCCGTTGTACTGTGTCGTCGTAAAGGACTTTGATTACGAACCAGGTAATACTGCATTCCAGCAATTTTACATATTGTGATGCTACAGAGAAAACATATGCAATTTACACTTAAAAAAAAAAAATCTCTCTCTAAGCATCACCAGTGCAGGGGTTTTGCAGAGTTGCTTGTAATTACAGGACTGCTGCTCCTTCCCTGGTTCTGGTAGCGAGGACAAACTGATTTTAAAAGAGAGGAATGTCAGCCCTTTTTTTTTTTTTTCTCTTTCCACTCGCTTGGCTATCAGCCCTGCTATATTCTCTCTTATTTTCCTGCAACATGCGCGCCGATGTTCCTGATACCAGGGCCCAATGTTCCCAGTCAAGGAGGCTTTCAAGCTGACGTCAAAAGGCATGTGGTTACTTCGGTTAATTGCCCCATGCCATGGGCACCCATCCTAAGGTGTTGAAAGCGGCCTCTAGTCCACCAAGACGATATCCATTCTTTGAAACTTTTATACGTAGTCATTTAGCTGACAGTTTCTTAAAAGCCGACTGTACCGTAGACCTTGTTTATGGTGAACACCCCCTTGGAGTGAAGCAAAAGTGGGTTAAATTTTTTACTCAAGGGAAGAATGCACACCAATCACATCACCCCAACTGAACTAGCGTATACCAGCCCTTTTAAGGAATATTTCCTGTGGATCTTTGAAAATAGACATAGTTTTTTCAATTACAAACTGGGTTCAGTACAGATGCTTGATGCTAAAACAATCAGGATTTGTTATTTAACTACAACAAAGTTTCCCAAAAGGACTGTTTTTGTAAAGCAATTTGATAAAATATATGCTTTTGAAAGTTTTAGTAGCATCAAACTTGGTTGTAAATTGTAGTTGTTTGTTTGCGAAGCATTATGTTTGTATGAAAAACTTGCCAAAGCAGTTTCGTCCTACACAAGTCTGTTGACAATTTGTGATACTTTCCATTTGCTTCATGATGCTTTGAAATGTTCGTCACCAGTATTTTTCATGGGATGTTTTGCGTGCTTTTATGTGCATGGAATTAACCAACAATACGGGTTTAACCTTGTAAACATGGTACCAACACTGAACATATTCTGCCATCAGTAACCATCACCAGCTGATGTCAGTGTTTTTTGTATACGAGTGTGTTGTTGTTTTGTGACCACAAGGAGTCAATTTCTAGGATATTTTTCAGGGTTTTCCTAGTCATGCGAGACAAAACACAGGGACCTCTGTGACGAGTTATATTGTTTTTCTTCCAGAAAAGATATATGAAAAAAAAGACAATCTTTCTTGTTACTGAATACGCTTGTTTGGCCAAATGGAATTCAGGCCCAGCAAAATACAGGCATTCTCCGTAGTGATTAGTAATCTTGGAGGCTGGCTAGTTGCCTCATGTTGCTCTCTGCTCAGATTTCCAGGATTTGAGATCATCTGTGCAGCTTTTGCAGTCCGGGCCTAAAAGTAGAATTAAAAAGAGAGATTTGCAAAAAGGCAAAAGCAAAAGCCTAAAGAATAGATTTATCCAGGCCTAATTTAATATTCCCCCCAGAATGTTTTTTGATTGATGGCAGAGAAGGTTGTATTTTTTTTTAATTTTATATTTTTGTGGCTTCATTTAAATATTTGCATATTTACACTACCATTCAAATATTTGGGGTCATTATTATTATATACTAATTTTTTTTTTTAGAAATTTATATTTTTTATTCAACAGGGATGCATTCGTGTATATAACTCCACTAAACATAGACCTGTAATGGAGGGAAATGGAGCTAGTTTAAAAGGTCAGAAAGATCTAAGTGTAAACACAGGTTTCTGAGTAAAAACATACATATTGACCCAGTTGTGATTTGAAAGGGAAGGATTTTGTGGCCAAATGAGGTCAAGGATATTTTTGGCCAAATTCAAAAAGAGCAGTACCTGTAGTGCTAATTCTTACAACACTGACACCTCATATACATCATATAGTGTAGTCATGGCAATATCATGCTGTGGAGCCATTATTAGCCAGAAGAATATAGAGAGCACAGTACTGGAGAATACCACAGGAAATACTATTTAAAGCTGACTGCAGCTGAAAACACTTTCAGCAGAATGGTGATCCAAACACAAGGCCAAGGGGGAAAACAGCTTAAAAAAGGAATCTGTGTCACTGCACGAATGTCATGATTAACCAATCAGAATCGAGTATTCTAAAGATCTATGTACTAATTATAGATAGATGGCTGCTCTAATGCTTCAAGTCTATTCCTATGTGTGTAAGTTGAAACGTCTTGCGATGAACCTTCCTTTGTATTGTGCCATCTCATAACTCATTAAAGAGCCATAAAGACCATCCTGAGTATCTTTCAGCCCTGACGTTTAGTCGGTGTTCCTTCTCTCCCCTTTGTTGATAGCAGAGTTTATCAGGTGTCATATTTCAATCAGCCTGTTTTATACGTGTCCTCCACTTTAGTCTGAAGCCTCATCTCCACTGCAGGCGATTTGGAGGACCATATCTTTCTGTTAATGTTGTCTTTTTGCTCGTTGTGTACAGAGATTTGCATAGTTTTGTCCTCTGTTGATTTATGTGGATGATGGGAGAAGCGATGGTGGCCTCTCACAGGCCTGTTTATATATGATAATGTCAGCCTGCGGTCTCTAATAGAGCTGAAGAGGGAAAATGGCACATTATAATTTCCCCATAACGGCTGACACGGGTCTATCCCACAATGCAATGTATGTGATGCTCGTCTCATTGAGCTTGATTTGGCATAGCAAACATCCCCAGCGTGAATGCTAAAGACCCGGACACTGTGATAGCCTGATACAGTGATTCAGCAGTGACAAGTACTGATTTGAATACATTTTTGTGTTTTTTCATAATACAGATCCTCAAGCAATCATGCACAGAGATTCTAACAGTGGAGCCGTCCAGCGTCTGCGTGAACGGTAAGTATTTCAAGGGCTTTTACAGCTGTCAGGGTGGATGGAATTGCGTTTTTGTGTGTGCGTGTATTTGGTCGTTGATTTGGGTGAATGCCCAGGAGTGCTTCTCATTATGTCCTCATCTGTTTTACATACCTCAGAGACCTTTGACATTGTTTTGAGAGGGAACGGGTTCACACTGGGGAGGCAAACCGAAGTGATCTGCAGTTTCATAGTGGATGGACGGACTGACAGTGAGTATGGTTATACTGCATATACTGCCCTCAACCTTATGTGATGTGCTACTTCACTGACAAAAACCAAATGATTTTTAGAGAGGTTATGTGTCTGAAAATCAGTTGTGTCAGACAGGAAGTGGCAAGCAGGCCACACCTAGGATGCAACACACCTAAGGTGCAAGACTTTTTGTGGCTTAACAGTCACATTGGGTTACTAATGACAGAATAAGATGCTGAACTACATCAACAAAGATTAAAGTCAAATAGGTTTGGTATGATTTAACTGTGTATAAAAGTCATACATGAATAGTTTTTTCCATAAGCAGCCACATGCTTTATAGCCACTGCAGTCAGCTCTCTAGTTCTGTCCCTTACAGACTCTGAATGGTTTTTTCCTTCATGAGTGCAGTATCATTAGATGACAGATCCACATATGGCACCCACATGTTTGCGCGCTGCTTTTGTAACCAGACAGGAAATACATAAACGTTGAATTCTGGGTGCCTTCAGCAGTGGTGCGACAAAGAAATCATTTTCAAGATGAGATGAAAAAAAATGGCAGTCTTCCCTAAACTCTTCCCGAGAACACGTCAGCAGTTCTAGTGAGCCTCTACATCATAATAAATTGGCCTGGCGGGTACTCATCTTGGGGGGAGTTTGTTCTCCATCTAGTTTGGCAGGGCATCATAACACGATCAACTTTCTGTTCATTTTGCAGCGGTGAAGCCAACCAAGGTGAAGAATGACTATGTGTCCTGTGTCCTGCTCCAGTTCTTGTATTCAGTGGGACAGTGAGTATTCATGTTTCATAAAGCAGCAAGTGTCTCTGAGATCTACATATGTACAGAAAGCATATGTGTCTTGTGTATCATGACTGTTACAGCCTATTGCGCAATTGTGAGCCATTCAAATATTTTGTGATACACCGGCCTCAAATGTCATGTTACAGCATTACGTTATTGAAATAACCAAGAGACGCAGCACCCTGTTTAGATCCGGGATTAGCTGTGAGCAGCTTGTGTGAAATTATGGTCTGACTTAACCGGAACATTTGATCCACTATACGTGGTCGCCATTCAAAAGGCTTGCTTAATTAGCTCTTGGGCTGGCAACTGTGACCCATTAAGTAGTTTGCTGCTATGAGAAGCGGCTAGTAAAAACACATCTGGTGGAGGGCTTTAAAAAGGATGTGCGACAGATGCACCGATTCCCTTTTCCACGCTCCTATTTAAATAATTCACCGCATATTGACAATAGACTACCACATATCACCTGCAACATGGTTGAGTGCTAGAAATTTCTCTCTCTGTCTTTTTCCTACCACTCTCTGTCCGTTTCTTACTACCCATCTGTCCAGTTTGCACTCAAAAAAACTGCCTGTTTTTGATCGGAAAGCATATCTAGGATATGCCACCTAGAAAACAAGTAATTTAAATCATATATGCAAACGTACTGTATATGAGTTGAGCAGACCACTAGGGAATATCAAATAGTGTCTTTTTGGGATTTAAAGGGTCTTTGTGGTTCAGTGACGTAGGGCCAGATATCAGGGTCTCATCTGCAACGACAGCTGTTGGTTCGTCAGACCAGGATCTAGGGCATCTGTCCAGCCTGCCCATTAGCGCTGGCCGGCCCTGTCCCTTTGAGTCTTTGGCTGGAGGGGGTGAGGAACATTTGTATGGCAGCAGCATGCCCTCACCTGCGTTTTCACAACAACAACGGAGTGAGAAAAATAACTGAGGGATAGACCTGACACCTGCCTGCAGCGCGAGTGGTGGAACGTGCCTCATCAATAATCAATCTGATCTGTCAGGCCGCCATTTCAGTTCCATCTGCACAGGGGGTGGGAGATGCGCCCGGATAACATGGCAGTGCTGCCTCCACCAGAGCTCCTCCTCTCACTCTGCTAGAAGATAAAATGATGGGTCACTCTTTCTAAAATGAAAGGCAATGACGTGCTGAATGGATTATTTATTATTTGAATGAAAAGGTTTGATGTTTTCTTATCAGGTTATGTCATATTGGATGTTTTCACCAATGCTGGAAAGCTGCTTGCCAAGCTACAAGTTAATCATTATTTAATCTTGAATACACTACAGTCAGTGTATTCTTGTGGAAAAGTAGTTAGTTGTACTACTGTTCAAACCATTGGGTTTGGTAAGATTTTATAAATGTTTTTAAAAGAAGCATCTGCTCACTGAGGTGGCTTATTTGATCAAAATACAGCAAAATTTTTAAATATTATTACAGTTTAAAATAACTGTTTTCTACTCCTGAATTTTCAGAAGATGTTACTTCAGTCTTTAGTGTCACATGATCCTTCAGAAATCATTCCAGTATGCTGATTTAGTTCTCAAGACAACTTCACATTTCTTACTGCTAAGTATCAATTGTGGAAAAATATACTTTTTTTCATGATTCTCCAATTAATTGAAAGTTCAAAAGAACAGCATTTATTTGAAATAGAAATCGTTTTTCTAACTTTATAAATGTCTTTACTGATACTTTTGATCAATTTAATCTAACTAACCCCCAAGATTATAAAATATAGTTAATGCTACATGCTACTAACAAGAAGTAGCTAACCAAATTGAAACTATTTAAGGTGGCAATGTTTTTTATTTTTATTTTTAATTTTTTCATTAATTTAACTGATATCAGGTGTAATTTATTTATTGTAATCAGAGCAGCTTTAACCTGGCACAAAAACAATTCAAAAATGAATAATAATAGCAGCATTTCATTTCAAAACAATGTAATGTCATTACTTGGCAGTGAATCTAACAGATTTAACTTTGCTCAAACGTCAGTCAGGCCTGTTTTGCCATTGTGTTGCAGTCTGTGAGGCCTGATGCATATGTTAGGCCTTCAATAATGCAATAATGCCCTTAGTGACACCCGTGTCATTCCATTCAGCTACGTCACTCTCAGTTTCTGTCACCATGTGCTTTGTGACAAGAAATCAAACTCACACACCACTCCACTCAGTCTCCTGTGGTGCTATGAGGGGCCTTCTGTGACTGCAAGAGCACTTTTGTGTCCATGTGCTTGACTCATTCTGCTGAACTTCAGTCACATTTTCCTCTACTCTGCATTTCTAGACAAAAGAAAACCATTGGATGAGGCAACTTTGTTTAGCATGGGATTCACCTGATTTCAATATAAATGTAATTGGAAACCTTTTGGGAATGCCTGTTTTGAGTTTACCACAGAGTTTTCCTCTTTTGATATTGGACAATTCTGGCAGGCACTGTGGTTTCAGAGTACCTCTGAAGATAAATAAATCAGCCTTCATTGATTGTGGTGTTCGTTGCCAATTGCAGTGTGTCCAAGAATACTGATTGAATGTAATCAGTTCTCACGGAGCAACAAAGACTGAACTGAAAGGTGATCTAAGGAAGTTTAGAGAGTCAAGTGCAAGGAAATAAAATCATTTAGTGAATCGGTTCTCCTCTCTTCACCAAACATACATATATCCAGCTTGATTAACAACCTGCCTTCCATTTGCATGTATTGAGTATGTCAGCTGAATAAGCCTCTCCTCTCATCCGTTCAGCACACAGACCTAGTTAACATGCAGAAAACCATTTACAAGCTTCCTGCAGCCTCAGGACTAGATTTGACAATTCAAGCTAATATCATGTAAAAACCCTCTGGAGACCAAAAAAAAAAAAAAAACGACATTACTGTGACAGATTTTAAAGTGTGGGTTAGGCTGTTCTGGGAAAAGTTAGTTATTCGGTTGTTTTTTTTTGTGAAGTAAACCTTGCTGTTCTCAGTGGTACTAATTTTTGCGCAAGACCCAAACATTAGTGAAATCTTTGTTGTTCGCTGTAGATAACTCTTATTCTGCAATGTCTCTATTGCATTGTCATTGGCTCTGCAGACAGTGGTCTGTCTTTTTTACATATTCTCTCATTTTGGGAAGGATCTCAGGCGTTCAGTCAGTCGATTTCCTGCTTGAGGATTCTCATTAGCCCCATGGTAATTGTCTCCTGCATAATAGACATATGGAAATTACAATGCCGTTCATCATTAGTGCCTTAATTGCAAGCCACCTTCAACTCCCTCCTCAGTAAATAAGAGAGAATTTCAACTCAAATTCTGCAGGAATTAAACTTCAAATAATCTCCATGACACCAGTAAGCAATTTTATATGTATTTGTAGTTTATTTAGTTTATTAGTTTTAATTTTGAATTCCTATTTAATTTTATTTTTAGTTTTTGCCTATTTTGGTTTAGTTTCGACATGAGTTTAAAGTAATTCCTCTTTTCTTCCATTTAATCTGTAAAACACTCCCTATTATGACACACTTATTTTATCAGACATTAGATCATATTCTAAATAATTCCCAAATTGACTCCTTTCCTATAGTTGCTTCTCCATTTCTATTGTAACAGAAAATCCTTGGCAAGTAAACCAGACTATACAGTTGTGCTTAAAGAATAACTATATGTCATTCTTTATTCAAGGCAATTTCCATTACATAAAAAAGAAACATTCAAATGTCTCAATTATGTGTTCTCTTCCTACAGACAAATGGAGGTTCTGGTCAGTTTTGAACAATGGCGTATCGTATATCTCCAGTGCTTTCATCGTCACTGCCTCCACGTGTGTAAGTCAAACATGAGATCAGAATTTTCGAAAATGTCTCTTCAGCTTATATAACAGAATTTAGATTGATTTTATATAATACATGCAGCATTTCTTTTGTTTCTTTCTGTTTTCATAACATTTTGGTAATATCCTGTTTTGAAACTAACTGTAAATGTTCCCTTTCTCATTAGTCGGACGGCATAGTGGTGGCCATTGTGTTCTTGGTGCTCTTTCTCCTGTTGGCTTTGCTTCTGATGTGGTGGTTCTGGCCTCTCTGCTGCACTATTGTAAGTGTTGCATGTCTTCCAGCATCCCAGTGTGAATTTTGTCCATTTTACCTACAGAATCTATATTGAGATTGAACTGGTACTGAGATTAACATTCTCATTATTTATATTTGCCTATATGGTATTTTAAACTTTAAATTCTCTTGAAGTTTACATCATTTGTTTCCAGTAATATAAGAATTTAGTAGGAGGAGCTCTATTGCTGTAATATGAGGGAAGCACAATACACAGACCTGACCACATCCTGACTAATCATGTGATGCATGTAACCAGACCAGCTGCCAAAAATACAGAAGTATTTCATGTGCGAAAAAAAACAAACAAATCTCTTTTCCTGTTGCTTGTGTTTTTAACCAAACAAAGTGTATAGTATAGCTCTCCTATACTTAAAATAATAAATAAATAAATAAAAAAGCAGCTATGCTTCTCGAGCTCTGATGTGCTTGTGTATACAGATGGTGCACTTACAAAACATCTAGAATTGGTGGAGCTGGCGAGTATCGCTATGGCAATCACTGCACCACAAAATGATATGCACCACCTCTCTTTGAGAACCTGGCGGGAGCCTTTCCAGGATGAGATGGAAGCATATTTTGGAAAACCAACAAAGGCATTAAAATGTAAACCCCCCGCAGCATGTCTGGACTCGGCCCTGTTTGTCTTGGTGGAGGAGCTGCTGTTCCTCTCCATCAGGGACCCCGGCACAAGAGAAGGGCCATGTGTGCTTTGCTAATATTTAAACTCAGCCTTGCCAGTTTTCAGCAATCAGAGAAATACAGAAGCACCTCATCCCCAGAAACACATAAATTAGTATCCACAGCCACGGCAACCTGTTTTTTGCAGAAATGCCAAAATGTTACCAAATAATACCGTAATTAGAAAGGTCATAAGAAAGTAGAGGGTCAGGTGAAAATATGTGTTTTTTCAGAAACTAAATCGACTACCGTGGTGTATCTAAACATTAAAGGGGTCTTATGATGCTTTTTTTAAAGATCATTATTTTGTGTATTTGGTGTAACAGAATATTTTGACATGCTTTAAAGTTCAAAAAACGAATACTGTACGTTATTGTAGGTTCTCTATGCCCCGCCTCTCTCAAACGTGTTGTTTTCTACAAAGTTCCTCCTTCTGACAAGCGCAGTCTGCTCTGACTGGCCAACTGACCCAGTGCATTGTGATTGGGCCGAACACAGCAAACACTTTTTTGGAAATGTAACGCCCCTTTCCATAATCAAGCGCTTTCTCTTTCAAAATAAATGTAAAGACAGTTAATAATGTCCTTGGTTATACCATCAGTGCAAGCTTGAAAGGGGAACAGAGTCGCATGACAGACACAGTGATGAAGCGCCTGTGTGTTTGCAGTACACAAGCCACAGACGGATAAGACAGCTGACTCTCTCTCTCTCTCTCTCTCTCTCTCTCTCTCTCTCTCTCTCTGCCTCTTTCTCACACACAGAACCGCAAAACTCTGCATTTGAACAGTCAATAGCAAATACTTTAATAACAAAACATACTTACAGTAGCTGATTCAGAAGCGCCAGATTGTCTTAGTAAAGTCAGAATTACCTCCTCTCCTAGGTTCACGAAACTGTCGTTCATAAAATGCCCCGCTGTTTTGTTGTAAATAATCTCGAAGCTTACTAAATGCATTTACTTTCAAATAAAGTGCTTTTGCTTTCGCCTAGAAACACACAGCGTCTCCCTGACATGGCTGCATCAACACTAACTTCGGTAACTGAAACCACGCCTTCTTTCTTTGCGTGAACATTTGGGCAGCATTACGCAAATATTTCCACTTGGTGACATAGACATGTGGGGGCGTGTTTGAATGAGCCAATTTAGGGGAGCGTGGCAGAGTCTTAACTTTGATAAAGGATATCTCTTTGGATTTTAGACTTTAGTCTATGCAACTTTACAGATCTTCTTTATGCACCAAGAGCTCGTACCACTCGAAAGAGAAAGGAAAAATTTAAATCACATCATATGACCCCTTGAAGTGCCATATATGTATGTATGTAAATAAATAAAGCATTTTATTTATAAATGAATTTTTTAAATTAAATATCAAGCATCATTTTAAATAGATAAAGGCATGTTTTATTTATGTTTTGATAACACACTCTTAGGTCATTAATTGTTGTTTTACTGCAAACAGGTTAATTTTATGTTAATGGAAATGCACCATTTTAATTTGCAAATATGCTACCTGCTACTTGTCCATGATCATGTTAAGCCTGGGAAACAGCTTGAAACAACAGTGTGTTCAGAGGGGTGAAATGGACAGATTATAAACTCCAATTGGATATAATTATCCCGGAAGCCATATGGGGACGTTGCACTGCTGGGCTGTGATTGGTCTATTCCACACAGCTGTGCCACTAGTTTTTAGCCCCCTCGTACGAGTGTCAGATGGCTAAGTACACTGACATTTTAGGATTTAATTATCAGCTTTTTATCATCCGAACCACATTTAAAGGCTTGTCCCAGCTCCACATCTGTCCGTCAGGTAGTTTGAGAACCTAACAGCCCAGCGTGGTCATTTGTGTAATGCCTTATTTATCCCACAATATGTCTGGCAAATATAAATCTGCTCTTTAATTACTCAATAAAAAAGCTAATCCTTTAGGTTCTCTCCGAAGTTATGTTAATCATCACACACTGTGGCCCCACGGACGGATGGGACTGGATTTTCCAGCAGTCAGTTGCAAGTCAAAGAGCAATTAATTAACTCTAATTGATCATTTTCCATCATTATAATGATAACAAATGGCGAAATGGTATCAGTGCGCTTTAATGTGAATGAAAACAGCTGTTCTACCCATGATATGTGATGATTAAAAGGCATTTTTTCCCCCTGAAAACTAATTTAGTAAATGCTTTAACCTGCAATGGTATTGTATCCATATTTCATGTTTAATGAGACAAGGCTTGCTTCCATTTTGCAAAGCATCTGCAATGGAAAGGGTTACAAGGTTGACAGATGAAACATGGTCACATCCAAGAAGTTTTATCTAGATTGTTGGAGTCTTACAAAGGGTCATCTATGCTGAGCTTTTCTAATGACATATGTAGCCATTATATTGCAGTAGTTTGCCCTTTTAACCTCAGTGACTGGGACTGGTAAATGACATTGGATTCAAACATAAACTTTTGTCTTGTAACACATTTATCCATCATGTTAAAGAGTGGTTAGATGTGTCAGGTCAGTTGATTAGCAGTTTGCTGAGCGATCACTAATACTGTATGACGACATTGCCAGTGAGGAAGACTTCTTGACTGTGAGTGAAGTCACCTGCTGAATCCAGCGTAGAGTTTCTTGTGACAGATAAGCAGTCACAGAAAGTGCTACAGGAAGACATCTCATCCTGTTAACTCTCCTCTCCTTTGCACTGGGGATCGGCCTGGAGTGAAGCCCAAGTTTCCCTTCTGCGTTTCATTGCAGCTAATTAATTCCTCAGGACTTTATGATTGGGGGATTGCAGGGGAGCGCTGAACCTCGTCCAATTAATTAAGAGGTAAACGGACCCACTGTGCTCACCCCAAAGACTCCCCTGTCAACAAGTTGATTTTTGGGCTTTCTATATATTTACACAGGGGCCTACAGGGTTAGTTACAAGCAGATCCCTGTAATCAATGTGTGGTGGTGCCAGGCTCCAGTTGTTCAACTGCGAATCAATCCTTAGACAGCATTAACTAACTTTAATTAATATAATTTAGAGAGTTATTCTCTTTCTTTCCCTTTCTCAGGTTATTAAAGACCCACCCCCCTCAAAGACCCCTCCACCTCCACCTGTAGTTTTTTATATATATATATATATATATATATATATAAACATGTCATTTTTTGTATAATATACAAATCCTAATTAAACATAAAATCCTAATTAAAATCTTAATGACCCCAAACTTTTGAATGGTGGTGTGCATAAATATAAAAGTTTCACGCATCTGCTGTAATGCGATGCTTTCTTTGAGGCTGGAAGTATCAATTTGATCAATTATCTGTCCATATTTTTTTTTTTCAGAAGCCAGAGCCAGAACCAATACCCAAAAAAAAGTGGCCAACCGTGGATGCATCTTATTATGGAGGAAGAGGAGCTGGCGGAATCAAACGCATGGAGGTGAACATCGAGACATTACACTTTAATGATGCTTATAATGATTTGCAGCCCCCTGATGACAGGAAAGGTTTTGATGTCATCACAGCTGTCTTTTGAGCATTTTAGCAGTTGTGCACCACCTCCACTCTCTCTTCTCAGGAGTGTTGATGACCTGTCTGACATTATTAATGCTTTGTATGTTTATTTAATTCACGTATTGCTACATCAACATGCTTCTTTCTCTGACAGTTTTCATAAATCTAGGACTAACAAAAAATTGTATTTTATACAACAGTTTTGAACGGTTAATGATGCTGTGCAGAAGTCCAAGTAGGGGTGTGTTTTTGCTGGAGGCTGGATCTAGTATGTTTTTGGAAAGTTGGACTATCCTGGTTTTCTTTGGCTTTTCTCTCACCAGTGACAGTGAATTGAGAGTTTAGCAGAAAATGGAAAATCTGGAGTGGACATGAAGTGGGGTGGCTTTGATTGGGGTCACACATAGGGATACACTGTATATTGATACTATATTGGTTATCGGTTGACATTAGAGAGGTTTTTTTTTTTTTTTGTTTTTTTTGCCAGTATCAGTTTTATATTGGATATTTAATTGTACTACTTTTTTTTCTTTCTGTTCACCTAACCCTTACCTAAAATTATTCTTTAATAATAGATTAATTGTATAACACAGTTAAATGTCATTTAAAAAAAAAATCTCAAACATACAGTCATATTTAAAAAAATATTCATTTTTATACTGTACATGATAATGTAATGTTACATTGACATTATACAAATTGACTTGTAGCATTTAAACTGTGCATTACTTGGTGACATGCAAAACTTTGACTTCATTGGTGTGAGACCAATAAAAAAACAAAACTAACAGGTCATATTTTATCTGAAATGTAAGTTACGTGATGCTAACTTGTTAAAATGTTTAAGGAACTGCCAAAATAACTTACTCTTATTCAGTCCAACAGCACCCCAACTCACGTGATATTGCTTTATTAACCCTAATAAGGTCTTCGTTTCCTGTTTACAAATCTGGTCTTTGGGGTCTATATGACCCCAACAATTGATAGAGAAATTATACAAAAAATATACATTTTTAATTATACAAATAATATATGTTTTTTTTTGTTTACTTCTCATCTATTCATTAATGCTGTGTTTTGGGAGATATGAAGTACTTTTGTACCTATTTACCACACAATTCCTCAACTACACCATAAGCTTGCATTTGAAATATTAATTTTTTATGAAAAAATCACTTAAATGATGATCTAAATTTAATTTAAATTGTTTCTGGATATTGATCTAGGTGTTATGTGTAGAAGTACGCCATCTACTGGTTAGAGATAAACCTAAATTCTTTGCAGTTTAAGAAAGAAATAGTTTTGACCAGCAGAGGCAATAGAGAGCCATTCATTTTACTGCATGTTGCCAACTGCTTGTATTACAACTTTTGAAATACATTTTGTGAATTTATATATATATATAAACATAAGAAAGGACATTTAAAATAATTATTTTTTAGAATAGTAGAATTTTTGTAGTTTTGATGCATTTTGAAATGTCTGTTTTTTACAAAATGCCACAGAAATATGACAGAAAAATGCCACATAAATGCCACCTAAGACACACCTAAAGGACAAGACTTGGAGTCAGATTTTAGTTGCATATTGTTGTATGCATTATTTTAATGAACAAAGTGTAAAAATGAATAATTAACTTTAGAATGCAAAAGAAATGAAATAAATAATATGTAAACAAAAGCAATATGAGTGAACATCTAATAACAATAACATTTTTTTCAATAGCATTCTGAACACTGAACATAAAAGCAATAACAAGCTACAAAAAATATGTAAAACAAATTGTAAAACAATAATCAGTCCACGCACATCTGGCACAGGAACACCGTGTGAGCAGCACAAATGGCTCTTTTGCAGTTTGTGCACTGCTTGTCAGTTTTGGTGTCCTTTGCCCGTGGACAAACCTGACACCGTTTTCTTTTTGGGGGTGGATCAGTGGAGGGCCCTGGCTCGTTGGACGAATGCTGTTGTTGTCTCTTCAGAATCGCTGCAGAGGCTGGTGTACGAGGCACGTGTTGTCGTCGCTCCATCTGAGGGGACACCAGAGCTTTTCCCAGCTGCTCTAGAAAGAGCCTCCTTTTCATACTCTTTTGTGACTGACTGTGTGTGTGCGTGCGTGCGTGCGAGTGTGTGTGTGTGTGTGTGTGTGTGTGTGTGTGTGTGTGTGTGCTTGTGTGTTCCTGTGTGTTTGTGTGCATGAATTAGGTCTGACCCTTTTATATCTTTGTTCTGCATTTGTGACTGATTTCCTTTGCCAGTTCTATCAAACTGTTGTGGCAGTACACACATACATGTGTGTGTTTGTTTGTGTGTGTTTTTGTGTGTGTGCGAGTGAGCATGTCTTTTCTACATCACATTTATGCTCTAGTAGTAGGCCTTCATTTCTGTGTGAAAATTTTCTGATTTATGCTGGATTTATAGATTTTTTTTGACAAATGAAGAAAAAATATTGAGTTTTTTTCACATTTCCCATTCATTTCAATGTGGGGTCATATTGACCCCGAAGACCAGAAGTGTAAAATTTTTTTTTACATACCTTCAGAACAACCGAATCAAGCCCAGCTTTTTTGTGTGCGTGTAGATAGATTATGTAGGAAAAGTCACAAAATATTATTCCAATCAGATGAAGGGAACCCATTTTTTTAATCAAGGAAAAGTCGATTGGGGTCATATAGACCCCAAGAACCGATTGAGGAATAACATAACTCTAGGTTATATTGTTCGTTTGATAAGGTCGTTGGAGTCATTTGGTATGGTAGTTCTACTTGTGCTGCTTTAGATGAAATGCAAATGTTAGTATACTTAACTGCTAAGGGTCAGATATTCTTGATCATTTTGGTCCAGACCTAAATAATCAGGTGGAGGTTTAATGAAGTGAGCTTGGAAAAGAAAACATATTGTTTTCTTTTGATCCACAAAAGAACGCTTGCTCTTCTTGCCCGTCTAAAAGCCTTTGTGTCTGTGATGTCAAGCTCAACACAGTTTCTGATGGAAGTCCCCTTAAATGTAGCACAGCCCCTGACTGATGGTTTTGACGTGACAGGGCCCTGCCAGTTCAGCTTCCATGATGTCCCGCTGTCTTAAGACATGTTGACGCTGAAGGATTGAGAACTGCTGTGACGAGATGAATTCATCTTGCTGACTTCCATTCTGTCATTCCACTTTGTTCAGCTGAAATGTGCTACTTAGCACTGTATACATCTCAAAGCTGGTTTGATACATGCTAAGCCATCCCTTCTTCAGGCTCCCAAGTAAAGGAGACATCACTAAGGTTCCCTCTGAAATCTTAACTTTTCCCATGAGTGTGTAAAGCTCAGGGCTTACTGGAGCACAACTTTCTTTATTGTTTCGAAAGCTTTCATTCATCCAGACAACCTATCTCCATTTCTGAAGCCATCTCAGGATCTGGGGAGGAGGTTAACCTAAGATCAACCTGGCTACTTCATCTTTACTTAAAACACATCCTGACATGTAAAGAGGGAAACATGGGATGCAGAGAATGTTTTATTAATTGAGAGCTGTTGCAGAATGAGACATACTACGATGCTGTAGAAAAGCTGTTCTGTTGATGTGTTGTTGTTTTTTTTACGTACAGCTTGAGGAGTGCAGTTTTAATTAAGGCGTTTTTTAATGAGGGACAGGCATGAATTTATACATTTTCATGTCTTTATATATATTTATTTATAGTTTTAATATATAATAAATATAATAAAAAAATTCGGTGTAGGTCCGTTGGGGAGAGAAAGGGTCCACAGAGGAGGGTGCACGGCTCGAGAAGGCCAAGAATGCAGTGGTGTCAATACAAGAGGAGACAGAGGAACCCATGATCAAAAAGCCACCCGCACCCACACCCACATCCCATGGATCTGAATCAAAGTGGTATACTCCAATCAGGGTGAGTCACTTCCTATTGAGGCCATCTCTTCTTTGCTTCCCTTCCTTATTTTGAGTTGTAGTTTATAATGTTTTGAGGCCTTTGCTTGAAATTATGGGAATGTAAATCAAGCTGAGGCCACATTTTAATATTTTTGTTTCATCATAGGGTCGACTTGAGGCACTGTGGGCTCTTCTTCGGCGACAATATGACCGAGTTTCACTCATGCGCCCAACTACCACAGATAAGGTAAGCCGCAGATGGTTTACCCAAGTGCAGACTGCAAATATGATTCATCACCCTTACATACTATACCAACCTAGAGCATTCCGTTGCTGCAAATGAAGCATAATGGGGTATCAGTTTGTGTTGTAACAGTTCAGGGGCATGCGTGTGTGTGTGTTTGTGTGCGTGTTAAAGTGAATGTGTGCAAGACTGCAAGTTTTCACAAACCTCAGCTGCAAAGATTCTCAACAGGATGTGATTGTCAAGAGTTCGTATTGCAGACACTTCCTCTTTTGTACCTTTGGTAATGCACTAATATGTGTGTATGAACAAGTCCTATGAATGTTCAAAAACAACTTTTAAGGGCCTTTAATTTAGCAGCAGAATGTGCTGCTTGACTTTTATCATTGTACAGATTACACTACCATTAGAAAGTTTGGGGTAAGATTTTTTATGTTTTTTTAGTTTCTAATCGTCAAATTTTTCTTATTGTCAAATCACCAAACTACATTTATTTAATCAGGAAAACAGTAAAATATTTTAAATATTCTTACAATAAAATTCTATGTTTATGTTTTAGTTTATTCTAAAACATTAGGTAATATTAGCAATATTAAAAAGGGTTGTGCTGCTTAATATTTTTGTAGATTTTTTTTTTTTTTTTCAGGATTATTAGATATAAAGTTCAAAAGAAAAAAAAATATTTGAAATAGAAATCTTTTTGCAGCATTATAAATGTTTTTACTGTCACATTTGATCAGGTTTTAATGTGTCTTTGCTGAATAAAAACATTAAGTAACCCCCAAATTTTGACCGGGTAGTGTATATTAAATATGAAGTGAACTTGAGTCAAATGGATCATCCTCTTGTGAGACTAAAGTAAACAGGCTTGAAGTAAACAAGTCATGCTGACAATGTGAACACTACAATTTAACTTTTTTTTTTTTTTATAAAGTAGGGCACAGTTTAAAGTATTTGTTTGGGTTTGTTTCATCTCGAAGAAGCCCTCACCGCATGTGCGGCACTAGTGCTCCCATTAGCTACAATAGCCCAGTCATGCTTGAGCCACTTGTTCTGTTTTACTTTCTTCAAACGAACTGTTAAAACCTTTGTAACTCTCAATACATGTGAGAGGAGGGTAATGGAGCCTCCAAGCGGGACCCTGGCACACTTCAGTCAGCCCACAGCTCGATCGTGCAGACTTTCAAGCCCTTGATCAAGTGCACTGGGTGCAGGCATGAGCTATCAAAGCCCGAGGAGTCCCTCGCCGCAGCCAAGGTGGGCCGCGTAACGCTCCGCTATAGAGAGGGGGGGCTTTGATGCCCGACAGGAACCCTCCGGTGTCATGAATTTTTCAGCGCCGGATCCGTGGGGTTACGAGACTCATACAGGTGTAAGGAAGCAGGTTGTCGCAGACATCTGTTCAGCTCTGAGACCTCTCCCAGTCCCTCCTCCCTCTCCGCCCACAGACAGACTGCTGGATTGGTCAGCAGATGTAGTTTTTTTTTCAAGACAGCCTGAACACTTTCTGCTCTCCCATTTACCGCCTGAGGGGCTCCAACACCAAAGGTAGAGCGGAGGGTGGACACAGCTGCACTGCCGAACTTGCCTGGGGCACAAATAAAAGAGATCTAATGTGGTTTGACTGTGTTGTTAGGGAGGAACCGGGGAGCCAGAGAGGCACTTCAGAGCCAGCTTAGCGCTGCACATCTGCCGTCAAGTTTCCGGAAAGAGCGGCAGGGGACAGCAGGTAGAGAAGGTGGCAGCGCGTCAAGGGCTGGCCTATTACTGGCGGGGGCTCTTTTGAACACATGCCCGCCTCTGTGTTTCTCTCCCTCTCTCTCGCTCCCACCTCTAACTAACCATCTCGGCAGGGCTCGGTATTGTTTTACAAAGCAGCAGTCTGCAAAACACACTAATAAGCACCTTTATAAATGATGCATTAACATACATTAACCCCAGAGAGACGCCACACAAAGCCAAACTCGAGACGAGACCCACAGAACAAGCTTTTGTTTCTCCTGCTGCTGTGGGTCTTAAAGGGATAGTTCACCCCAAAATGTAAAATTCTGTCATCATTTATTCTACCTTTCAAACGTTTGGGATTGGTAAGATTTTTGTAAAGTTTTTTAATGCAGTCTTATGGTCACCAAGGCTGCATGTATTATACCAAAAATACAGAGATATTGTGAAAATTATTACAATAGAAAATAGCTGTCTATTTGAATATATTTTAGAATCCTGTAATGGCAGAACTGAATTTTCTTAGTGTCATTTGAACCTTCAGATTCGTTACCATTTATTTTTAAATTCTTTTGTATAATTAGAAATGTCACTTTTGATCAATTTAATGCATCCTTTCTGAAAGTATAAAATAATAATAATAATAATAAAAATGATTGACTCCAAACTTTTGAATAGTAGTGTATATAAAATAGTTAAATATTTAGTAAGGTTGTATTGAAGTTAATCATCCATGACTATGATTTAGAATTTTTTTTAGCCCAAAGTACAGCACAGTTTAAAGCATTTGTCACGTCTTTCCAAACCTGTATGACTCACATTCTTCAGTGGAACACAAAAGGATATTTAAAAAAAAAATGGCTCCATACAATGAAAGTCAGTGGGGTCCACTAATGTCCCTCATTAACTTTTATTATATGGACAAAAACAGTTAAAATATCACCTGTTGTGTTTCACAAATGAAAGAGCGTCATGCAGGTTTGGAATGGCATGAGGATAAGTAAGCAATGACAGAATCAGAATTTCTTTTTATTGTTTTTGTTTCCTCATTGGAGACTTCTGGGGGTGGTATGAGAGTAATGATGTTAACTCATGGTGATTATAGATAGGGTGGTTTTACAATATTCATTTTCAAGATGTCGTTCAGCAGGACATATCATCTTTCTTTTTTTTTTTTTTTTCTTTTTTTTTGAGGAAATCAATCCTCATTTTCTCTCTGGTTTCAACTCCCACCAGGCACGTGCACAGGTAGGCTCAACTTGTGCAGAGCACATGCCCTTTTTGCCCTTACACTCCGAAGTGCCCTTTTTTTTGGGTGGTTTTTTTTTTTTTTTTTTAATCAATGCTATTGGTCACCCTTTACGTCTGTCTTGTCTGTTTTACAAAATATTTAGCAAATGAAAGTTCTTTAGCTTGTGTAAATCTTATTCGATCCTCAAGCTGTCAGTAAGCTGATAACTCCGCCCCCTCTATATTCATTGAATCAACTGAAGTTCCACAGCAGCTGCACAGTAGACAACAGCTGAGCTGAACAAAGTTTTTGCGAAGGGTAAATAAATATCTTGTTGTTTGAATAAGTAATACTAAACACTATGTCTATAAAGGCTCATATTTTATTTATTTGATGTCTGACTGACTCACTGACTGAGACATGTGGGATGTCGCCTGAGAGAGAGGCTAGCATTTTGCCATCTAGTCCATAGCCAATACATAGCCAACACTTAAATAGCCTGTGCATACAGTAGCATTTCATCTTTTATAAAATGCGATTTTGGTCAAATGCATTTTACCACAGGAAAAACTGAGCGCTCCGTCTATATAGCTACAAAAACTAGTTTGTAACCTGTAGATGAAAATTTAACGTAAGGCGCCGTCGCCGTTTTAATGACGGACAAAAAAACAAAATTCACATTTGCACACATTCGCTGGTCAAAAACTATATATTGATAAGTAATACAACAACATATAATTTGTTTTTACCATCGGAAAATCATAACAGAGATGCGCGCCCCCGCGCTGTTTCGTACTGGAACTTACACAAAGCGACGAGGTGATCCTCGTCACCTAGATAACATATGCAGGTCCTTCCAAAAAAATTAGCATATTGTGATAAAGTTCATTATTTTCCATAAAGTAAAGATACAAATTAAACTTTCATATATTTTAGATTCATTGCACACCAACTGAAATATTTTCAGGTTCCTTTTATTGTTTTAATACTGATGATTTTGGCATACAGCTCATGAAAACCCAAAATTCCTATCTCAAAAAATTAGCATATCATGAAAGGTTCTCTAAAACGAGCTATTAACCTAATCATCTGCAATCAACTAATTAACTCTAAACACCTGCAAAATATTCCTGAGGCTTTTAAAAACTCCCAGCAATCTGGTTCATTACTCAAACCGCAATCATGGGTAAGACTGCCGACCTGACTGCTGTCCAGAAGGCCATCATTGACACCCTCAAGCGAGAGGGTAAGACACAGAAAAAATTTCTGAACAAATAGGCTGTTCCCAGAGTGCTGTATCAAGGCACCTCAGTGGGAAGTCTGTGGGAAGGAAAAAGTGTGGCAAAAAACGCTGCACAACGAGAATAGGTGACCGGACCCTGAGGAAGATTGTGGATAAGGACCGATTCCAGACCTTGGGGGGACCTGCGGAAGCAGTGGACTGAATCTGGAGTAGAAACATCCAGAGCCACCGTGCACAGGCGTGTGCTTTTGAACCAGAAACAGCAGCAGAAGCGTCTGACCTGGCTACAGAGAAGCCGCACTGGACTGTTTGCTCAGTGGTCCAAAGTACTTTTTTTTCGGATGAAAGCAAATTTTGCATGTCATTCGAAAATCAAGGCGCCAAGTCTGGAGGAAGACTGGGGAGAAAGGAATGCCAAAAATGCCTGAAGTCCCTTGTCCAAGTACCCACAGTCAGTGATGGTCTGGGGTGCCATGTCAGCTGCTGGTGTTGGTCCACTGTGTTTTATCAAGGGCAGGGTCAATGCAGCTAGCTATCAGGAGATTTTGGAGCACTTCATGCTTCCATCTGCTGAAAAGCTTTATGGAGATTAAGATTGTCGTTTTTCAGCACGACCTGGCACCTGCTCACAGTGCCAAAACCACTGGTAAATGGTTTACTGACCATGGTATTACTGTGCTCAATTGGCCTGCCAACTCTCCTGACCTGACCCACATAGAGAATCTGGGGATATTGTGAAGAGAAAGTTAAGAGACGCAAGACCCCAACACTCTGGATGAGCTTAAGGCCGCTATCGAAGCATCCTGGGCCTCCAAAACACCTCAGCAGTGCCACAGGCTGATTGTCTCCATGCCACGCCGCACTGAAGCAGTCATTTCTGCAAAAGGATTCCCGACCAAGTATTGAGTGCATAACTGACGAACATAATTATTTGAAGGTTGACTTTTTTTGTATTAAAAACACTTTTCTTTTTTATTGGTCGGATGAAAGATGCTAATTTTTTGAGATAGAAATTTTGGGTTTTCATGAGCTGTATGCCAAAATCCATCCGTATTAAAACAATAAAAGACCTGAAATATTTCAGTTTGTGTGCAATGAAATCTAAAATATATGAAAGTTTTAATTTTTTATCATTACATTATGGAAAATAATGAACTTTTATCACAAATATGCTAATTTTTTGAGAAGGACCTGTATAAGAAATTTTCTTCTTTGATTTAATGATTGCTGATACACTTAATTTATTAACATTTAGGCTAATCATGTTATGGTTATACTCTCCGCTCGTCCTCACATGTATAAAATGTAGTAAAACCTGGTTTTTACTACAGTAATTTAGTAGTAACCTAAAAAAAAATACAGAAGATCACTGTGAAAATCTTTATATTTTTATCATGCAGAATGTAACTTCATGATTCATTCCAAGGCTTCATTTATTTGATCCAAAATACAGCAAAAACAGTAATATTGTGTAATATTTTTTACAATTTTAAATACTGTTTTCTATTTGAATATATTTTAAAATGTAATTTATTTTTATGATCAAAGCTGAATTTTTCAGCATAATTACTCCAGTTCAGTACTCTTCAGTGTCACGTGATCCTTCAGAAATGCTTTTCACTGCAACTGTACTTTTCACACTATTTTTATTTTATTTTTTTCATTGCTGGCTTATTTTAGGGAAAGTGTAGTGAAATAGAAACCTTCAAGAGACCAACATCCCTGGTCCCACCACAGTATCAAATTTTTGCCAGGTAGGTGGATACAATGTTGGTATTTTATAGTAACGGTACACTGGTAGAAATGCTTAAAGTATATGCCACCCTACCTGTATCAACTGCACACTGTGGAGAGATCCTTTTCAAAAATGAGGTTAATTAAGAACAAACTCTGACGCCTCTGCTCAGAGGAGAGACTCTCAGATCCTCCTCCTCATAGTCATAGAGATGGATATCCCAGTGGATCACAGTGAAGTCATAAACATCTTCAAGCACATGGCTCAACAGAAGGTTGCTGTTGTAATTAGGTTTAAAGAAGCCCTTAAAACCCTGTTTATTATCTATATTATCTAATTATCTAATATTATTATTATGGTTGTTATTAATCGTGAATAAATCTAAAGCTTTTAAACTATTATTTGTGTTATTGAATTTGTCATGAAGATGTGACCATTTCTTCCTTTTTATGCAGGCTTACTAAATACTCTTTGATATAAAAAAAGGGAGGGGGATGCCCTTTTTCAGTTTCAGCACATGCCCCTCAAAAGGTCTGTGCACGGCCCTAACTCCCACACTCACTTACTCAGGCTGAGTCGATACTGGTCAGAGGTTTTGAAGCCAAGGAAGGCTCAACTGTGTATACAAGCTTGGTGCAAATGCAATATTTGCAGATTTAGCACCAATGGCCCCCCACACCCCCAGAAAGCATTGTTGCAAGACGTATAATGTCCACTTTATTTGTAGGCCTCTGCATACATTAAACCCTATTAAAATCTCTCTCTGTATAACACAGGTACCTTATTATGCCCATGCTGACTTGCTTGGCTCCTTAGGGCGTGCTGTATGAAAAGGGTGGAGTGTATATTTTAAATGGTGTAAAATTCCGACCTCAGACAAAGAAAACGATGTCGCTCGCAGTCGGACGGCTCCGAGGCCTAGCGCTTTGTGGCGGAACTCGCCCCGGCAAAAAAAATATATAAAAAATAAATATAAATGTACTGTTGCGTGCTGCCTAGTGTGACGGCATCTTAATTTAACATCATCGTCACATAACAGAGCGGTGGGAGCATTTTAATTAAAGACGGTGAGCGGGCATCGGACGGCGGGGGAAAAAAAAAAAAGCGGCTCTTGAAGAATGCCATTAGAGGAGGCAGGAGAGAGGAAGAGAGGGAGGCAACGCTGGGCATGGAGAAATAGCAATGGGGTAGAGGACGAGGAGAGAGTCGAACGAGGGAAACATTAAGGCTCTAGGCTGGCGGGCCGGGTCCCTCAGGTCGAGAGGCACACATGGCCCGGCTTAGCCACAATAGTGTTTAAGAGCCCAGTCTCATGCCTGGATTAGGGCTCTTAGAGCAGCAGACCACGAACTGTTTGTGTTTTACCCCGGGAGCCAAGAGAGCGACGTACAGTGTCCTATGAACTAGCCAGGCCAGTTATGAAGTGGGTCTGGCAGCTGTAGTGAGGGACAACTGCCGTAATGAGCAGAACTGAGCTGCACTGAACAGATCAGGCAATACAACAACGTTGTCAGACAATGTTCTGGTTTGCTTGGCACTGAGGTAAAAGCAGCATCGTTTAGATATGCACTCTCTGTGTTGAATTCCGAGCTTCTGTTTGTAATTGTTTTTTTTGTTGTTTTTTTTTGTGCAGTGTTTAAAATACTTTTTCCTTATTCCAGACACAAGTATTAAGCCCTTTGTAGGCTGATGTTTAAACACTGTAAACATCGCTGCAAAAAAAATTATTTTGTTAATAGAGACAACTTTTTTGTAATTGCTATTTTTTGATGCGAAAATATCTAAATCTTCTTCAAATGAGAATTTTCCAAGCAAATCAAATATAATCGAGGATAAAACTCTGAGAATCATAATCTGATAATAAGACTTCGTTTTTTCAGACAGCAATATCTTTGATGGAATGTGGCTTTTTTATTGCCTAATTTTTCAATGGTAGTTTTCCTTGTTTTTTAAGTATAACCCTACCTATATTTAGTGAAGTTTAATGCTTAAAACAAAGACAAACAAAAATAATATTAATTAAACATATCATAATCATCTAAAAAGTGTATTGTTTAAGGGATGATTATCTATTTTTATTGGAAAACAGATTAAAATACCTGGAGATGTGGGAATGATTTTTATTTATTTATTTCCAGCACTGTTGAGGTGATTTTTTTATTTTATTTGTTTTATTTTTGCAATGATTGCAGCGTGACCGTGAGTTTGGGGCAAGGCAATCTGTTTAATCTGATTTTAACAGTCCATTACTTCTCTAGTTCCATTTAGTGATGTGCTGTGTGCATCGAAATTAAACACTTCAGCTTTTAAGGCAAACTTACATTTTTTGGGTTACGATTTTCAACATGGCTTAATTTTTCGGCCCAAAATTATTTTGTCGCCTTGATGTATCCCCCCCCATTGATATGCAGATTTCGTTACATACATCATATATGCTGATGTGACTTACACGACGCACAAGTTGTGGACGCGCATCATCCAAAGAAGAATGACCAGAGTAAGAGCAAGAGTGGCCTAACTAAGTATATCCTGACTATGAGTTACTCCCCTCCCTCTGATTGTGTTATCACAGGATGTGTTATGGGACAAATACAGCACAAATACAGAATTTTTTGCCAGTCGGGAAAAAAAAAATCTTTCTGTTCCTGTGAACAAAGACAAGCAAGTCGGCTGGTCGCCGTGTAGCAAATATACCCTAGGCAAATGTTCATTTAAGTTTGAAACATACTCTGGATTCCGGGCTCACAAGATGTTCTTACTTAATAGCGTCACATTGGACTAGATCATAGGAGTCACAAAGTAATAAATGCAGAGGAAAGCACTGTGTTTATGGACAAAGCAGGTGCCGGAAGCCTGGTAACCTTCGCGCAACAAAACATTACATAGTTCTTGCACGCTAGAAGTAAGAGTCATTTCACCTGTTCTTGCCCCGTTCGAGTCAATCTTTCACATGCTTCTATATTTTCTAGGAGGCAGCTGATTTTTGGAGCTATTACAGCACCATTGTGTTTGTTATGACAATCCGGTGTTGCATCCTTTAAACATGCTTGGTGTCCGTTTCCTGGTCCTCATTAGTGCTATCAGCAGACTGGCCTGTGTACCCTTAACAAGCATTAAGTAAAAGTTTTGGGAAACTGCGTCAGTTACAGCGCCCGGCCCAGAGGAGAAATGACAGCTTTAACAATGACTGGCTTGCTGATTCTATGAATGCCCCTTGCTCTTTGAACCAGTCTTCTTCTCCGTCTTTTTTTGGGGGGGAATATGTGAATGCAGAAGTTAGGGCAGATTCCCATGTGCTGGTTGTAAATCGCAATGTCCTGCCGTGTGATCTTGAGCCCTCTCAAGCAGCCATACCTCCTGTCACGGATTAGGTTTGGGACACCCCAGTGAGCTGGTTTGGAGGGTGGCACTGTGGGAACTAGAAACTGGGGGAAACCCTTCCTCTTGTTTGCATTGATCATTTTTTCCATATTGAATTAAGTTTTAGCCTACAGAGTTTTTAATCTTGTGATGAATGTGACGAGGCATGTGCTCCAAATCCTTTTCCTCCTGTATCGAGCAAATTCTGCTGATTAGCTGTGGGCTGGTACCTCCGCCCCCTTTAGCAGACTGTTTAACACAGGCGCAAGCTTCTGTGTACTTCCCCGTTACAAAAAGAAAAGCCCCTGATTCAACTCCGAGCTGATGTCCTGCCGCTTGTGTGTGTGTGTGTGTGTGTACATTCTCTTTCCCTGGCCAGACTGGCTACAAATGTGCTCAGTCAACGCGGCGGGCCATTTCTTCATCGCCTATTAAAATCAAAGCCTCGCCAGCGGTAAATGAGAGCTGGAATCTTGGCTTTGTAATTAAACAGCATTACTGTTAGTGTCAGACATTCCCTGGGCTGCTTTGTCGCACTGATTTTTCTCCCTTGTGTGTGACAGATCTATGGAAATCATACAGGAATCGGTAATGTATTGTAATTTACTCCTTCCCCTCGCCTGATCAATTTGAATATTTAAAGTGAGGAACACAGTGCACAAATGTTTAAAAGGCACTGCGTGTAGATTTGTTTTAGTGGTTTGTTTTTAAGATATTTAAATATGTACATTTTGCAACAATGATCATATTAAAATAGAGTAAAAAAAGAAGAATTGAGGATTTACATTTAATACTTTTTTTTTATTTTTCAATAAATCTAGTAATAATGAAAGGGCGACACTTGTAAAGAAATAAAATTAAGAAATTTGTATTTAATTTAAGAAATTAAATGAAAATAAAACTTTAGATTTTTGAATGGTATAACCAATAGCAGGACTCCGCGATTTTTGTGCCGTTAGAAAAGTATTCTGAAGGGGAAACTACGATAGCTTATATACACAATGGTTCTTTTTTTCCAGTTTGTAGCTGTTCTTTTTAGCCTCTGACTGCCATGCACATGATTTCAGTGGCTGATATGCTAAGTAGTTGTGAATATGCAATTTGGGAGGCCTCTTTAAGTTTACCGATGGCCCAACAATATTAAATGCAGTTCTAATCTTTTTAATAGGACCTAATTAATTGGCTCATATAATGCAACTTTAACAGTGGTTAAAAGCAGGACATTTTATAGATGAAGACTCATGGTCCCACGATTTGTGCAGAAAAGTCACTTTTCTACAGGTCTGGATGGCCATGCACTGTAATTTGAGCATATGGATTTTTAAAGATGGCAAGTTTGGCATCCCTATATCACTTTGCGTTTGGAGTGTCTTTAACCTTTCATCACTAGAGCCTGAATTTGGCTATAATATACAACTTGGTGTTTCATAATTGATTAAGAAAGGACACAGATGTGAAAATTTCGGCAGCTGTTAAAAAAATTTTTATTCATTTATGTATTTTTTCCCGCCTGTCAGTAAAACATTCCAGAGGGGGGCAGTGTCCTAAAAAAACAAACAAAAGTCCTGGTTCCCCCAATGTCATTTAAAACTTCCCTGGCAAGCTCACTTTATAAAAATTAAAGAGATGTGAATCGCAATCCATATGACATTCATCCTAATTATAATCACATAACAGTTTATAATCAACATAAAGTTTAATGATGATGTAAACCCTTTAAGATTTATAGGTCCTCTGTCCCATAAATCATATATATATCAAATCAAGTAGAAACAAAGGACTCTGGGTTTGTCATCAGCAGGGGAATTTTGACATAAAGAGATCAGATCTGGGGGAAAGGGTTTGTTTATTTTCCTTGTTTTGATCAAAAACATCTGGATATTATCGGGGGGTCTAAAAAACAAATGCATTTAAGTAGTTCTGA
>NC_056601.1:37217926-37218094 GCF_018340385.1 Cyprinus carpio | reverse complement strand
GTGCTGCTTGACCTCAAGACTTAACATTAACATTAATAATAATAATAATAATAATAATAATAATAACAACAACAATAAAAAAAAATGACCTCAAGACTTAAAATAACATTAAAAAAAAAAAAAAAAAAAATAATAAACCCTTGTTTGACCCCAAGACTTAAAATAACA
>NC_056601.1:37202380-37217916 GCF_018340385.1 Cyprinus carpio | reverse complement strand
GCTTCCTTTCGAATCTGGGCAGCGCCATTATTGACTGTAGTACATGTTTCGCAATGTTTAAGAATTTTAGTATCTTGGCCCAGGCTGCATTCTTGCATATGCCTACAATTCCTTTTAACAAAATGTCACTGTCATTTATCGTAGTTTCCTATTGGGTACTACCTATTATTTCTTCGCTCTTACTGCTGCCATCCATATCTCCGCTAGCCTGCTTCTAGTTTTTTAAATTCTGGCTTACAATATCAGCATTCACATTCTTTCTCTATGTTTGTGACACCCTGTATACTGCAATCAGTTTCTCCCTCCCGGAATAATCCATTCCATTTTTTTTTTTTTACTTAACCAGCAACAGATTTTTCCATCGTAATGCGCGCACCATAACTGCCGCTGTGGAGACAACCGACGCGTTGAATCTCCCTAACCTTGGCACTCCAGCGCTAGTCGTCCAAGTTGCCAGAACCCAAAAACCGTAAAGAAGAAGTGCCCTGTACTGACAATCCTCAAATATTAACAACCCGCCACCTGCACACCTACACATCTTAACATCAACCAAAGCGCCTCTATGGGCGAATCATACTATCCACCTCCCACCCTGTTTTCTAGACGTAGAACAAACATACCATTCCCATTCCCCTCTCTCTGCGCTGTGGCGGACCGATACTACCCAAATCTGTAGCATACAACATTGCTTGTTCCTTTGTTCTATACCCACCCACCTGCCCCCTAATCCCTCAGGAAACAAGCAGAAAATTTCGTCAGGAAAGATTGAGATCCAGGGAGGCACTGATTGAGGACACCCAGGCTCGCCCATGTGTCTTGAATTCCTATTCGCCGCTGGCACTACCTGTAATGGAAAGCGGCAACGCGAGTTCCAAACTGAGGAGGCTAGTTGCCACATGAGGCCATTTATGGCGATCATGGTGATGAGTGCACCCACACACCCAACACAACACACACACACACCAAAAACACAACACACAACACCACACACACACACACACAACACACACCACACAACATAAAGACAGAAAAATAGTTTTGAAGGGCTGTCCAAGTCAGCTTGAAAGCATTTTGTTTGAGGCATAGTCGTAGATGTAAATGCGAGTTAAGTGGGAACATGTAGACTGAAGGGTATCTATCTATAGATTATGGAATATCCTGTACCATCTTTAACTGCAGCCAGACATAGGGCGGAAAAAGGTCGAAAGGAGTGTTGCAGCTGAATTCATTTTTTCATAAAGAGTTACACAAAAATAACTACTTAATTCCAATGGGCCGATGTAATTACTTTAGGGCTACAGTTATCTTCATAAACAGTTCAGAGGGTAACTCAGAAAAATTCATTGGACCACTCACAATTCCCCTGTAGCAGAACATCTGACTTGATGAAAATAGCAGAATGCGAATCATTGGGATGGTATGCATTACAACCCAAAAAAAAAGTATTCCAGCACGATGGTACATTCAGCTTTTAATAATAAAATCTGCTTCTGGTATTAAAAAAATTACAATTAACTTTCCACTCAATCCCCTTGACTTTGGGTCTGGTACACCTGAAACGACTGCATCACCAAGTCCCTACCCCTTTGATAACATATTAGGATTACAGCTCAGATTTTATATCTCAGTTCTGGCCTACGTCTTTCTCATAAATACGTTAGAATAAAGCCATATCTGTTTAATTTCATTCTCTCTTTGATCGCAGGATTACATTGCGAAAACAGTTGATTGTGAAGGCAGGCATGCAGTCAAGCAGCAGCATAAGAATTTATACATCTGCATCAGATGTGATATTGGACATCATACATTTATTTTTGTGCAAAGCTCCTTTACCTTACGTGCTGTGCAAAATATTGCAGCACCTGTATGTTGTAGTGATTTCCCCAAAACTTGGGCAGATGGTCCTCCCTGTCTCCCCTCCCCTCCTCCACCAGCCTCCCATTACCCAGTTCTAGCACCTGAGTCTACAGGGAATACTGCCATGCACAATGCCCAACCAGCAGAGTCTCAACACAGCAAAAAAAACGCATCTCCGGGTTTGACCTCTCAAAGCAAATCACATGCATCTGAATCACATGAACCAGATCCCTTGTGAAGAGCAAGAGATGTTTCTCTCCCCAGACTAATTGCGAAATATGCTCTTGCAATCATTTGCTATGTGTAATTTAGTGAATGACCTGCCTAGCAAAAACACATAAACACAGGTTACTTTATGGCGACCGATTATAGCCTTGGCTTTAGCGATGATTTAATTATAGGTTCTTTCAAAAACTGTAGAGGGACATTTAATGGATAAACTAATAGCTTAGGTACAAACGTCTATATTAGTGACATCTTGCAGCGTCACTGAAAAGATTTGCCTGTGAGGAAAAAGTTTCACTGCAATGTCAAACAAGTGAGCAGTCAAGTTCATCGTAATACAGTTTAATTGCCGTACTCTGCTTGACAAAAGGAAATATTATGCCAAAGTGCAATCTCTAACTAAAACTAACACAAGGCTGAGCAAGACAGTGTGTTGAGTTGCTGTCACAAATTATCAAGAACCAGAGGTGACCAAACGAAGATGAGTGCTTTTCCATACCAGAAATACCAAGAAAAGAGCAGAATACAACTGCATACATTTATAAAAATGGGAGAGGGTGGTTGCTGTGCAAAAACGTAATCCGTCACCAATGCTAGCTGTGCATGGGGGGTTTGTAGTTGGTGTTAAGGTGCTTTTGACTGGTTTTTAGCACAGTGATATGTAGTTTTAGAAGCACAGATAAATGTGGTAAATAGATGGCATGGAGGGATGGATGGATGGATGGGATGGATTGGATGGATGGAGGATTGGATGGATGGGATGGATGGATGGATGGATGGATAGATAGATAGATAGATAGATTAGATAGATAGATAGATACGATAGATAGATTTAGACATAGAAAACAACAAATTAGTGTAATAAAATATATACATACTTAATCAGGTAACACCATGAAAACCGCTTCGTGGTACGTAGGGCACAGTCCAGGAAGCTAGGCATAAACTCATCCTTAGAAAAGATAAACATGGCCTTCTATTTCATTTCAATAGCTTTAACGCACAGTCATTCTCTCACTGTCTTTGATGGAAGATGGATCACACGGCACTCCAGAGCTTTAGACCTTCACTAACCTGCTGATATAAATCTTACAGATATGTTAATTACCCACCTGGATCTTATTATACAGTAATGTATTAAAATTGCTCCAAGCCTGTGGAACTCCAGTCGACAAAGTGTTACGTGATGAGAAGACGTTATGTGAACACACGTGTGAAATGCTTGCTACATTATGCCACCTATTCAGTTTTTAATATTAAATAAATTGGTGTATAGTAACATAGCAACTAGTTTGTGTAAATATGCCACATTTCGTGCTGTACCTGATTTAAATTTGGGAGGCCTGAAAACAGTTAGCAATGTGCTCTGGCTTTGGTCCATGCTGATCTGTATGACCAATGGCAAAAAGCTGAGTCTGAAAATAGCCTGGACAGAAAACCGCAGGAGTCCCAAATGGAGAAATAGCCTGTAAGTTTATCGCTTTTTAAGCAACACGTAAAACGGACACTGCTGACTGCCCCCCAAACTAAAATGAGCCTCTTTTGGATTCAAATGTGTCCCAAAATGTCCTGTTGTGAAACTGTGTATGGGTCTTCTGTTTAGCACAACCTGTCCTGTTTCTGTTGATGGCTTTCCAGCCTCCTACGCCTACTCACCAACCCACTAAAGAGAACAGAATATATAACAAACAAGAAGAAACTTTTTAGTGATCCATCCATATCACTATTATTTTCAGGACACAGACTTTAAGGCCTGTGGAATTGACTTTACACAAATCCATCTTCTAAATGTATTTACAGTTCTGAGGAGACACAGCATAATAATCCATATCATGTATTTTGGAAATAGGTTTCATGTTGGTGTTTTAAATAACGCACGTCATTATTCCCCCCCCGATTTCGTCAATCTTCTTTCGGTCCAATTCTGTTTCAATCTATTCCTGAATCTGAAGTGGGCGTTTAGATTGGATTAAATCATGTTCCATTGCTTCGCAATCATGTACAGTCTACAGGACTTCTGCTGATTTCATATCTGTTGTTTGTGTTTTGTTCATAACTATATTTTGTTTTTGATTATGCTGCAAAAAGTCGAAAGTGCTCAACACAGGCCAAACATATTTTTAGCGTGTTCTTCCAATCCAATACCACCCCATCCCCCCCAAAATTACCTAAAAATAGTTGGAAGTTAGTTGTATTATTGTAGGCGTTCACCAAAGTCACAAAGAACAAAAAGCATAATAATAAAAGAAAACCCTGATTGAATTAACCCAACAATCTACACTAAACCATTTCAAATCACGTGATTTTGGAGGTTTAACATTTTTATCATATAAGATGTCAACAATTAGGGATATATGTGTGCAACTGCAACCATCACAGAAACATTACAATTATGTTGAGCACAGATGACAAAATTAAAAATACAATTATTTATCAAAGATGGGATCATTCAGTCCACACTATCTTCTTCAAAAATATGGAGATGAAAACCATCACTTTTGATGATCTACTTTTGAATTACAAATTGAAAGTCAGTTACACAATGAGTATCATCCGCAGTTGTTGTTTATGTTTATTGCGAATATTAACAGTGATTTTGTTTTTGCGCAAAGCCATAAACGGATAGACTAGTTTGATAGTTCATACATACATTATTAATTGGCATCTCTTATATTTAGCATCATTTAATCATTCAGTTCTTCTTGAACTGATCACAGATGTGGCTAACTTTCTTTCAATACGTCTGTTTCTTGATCTGACCAGATGTGAAGGAATCCAACAGCTTCTATACTCTTCCAATCTGTTCACTCCCACATCAGGAACATGATGAGGAGGTCAGTTTATGATTCGGAACGAGGACGTCCTCACAGGCTTTGACTCTCCACATTCTGGACAATTAAGCTCTAAGAGTGCAACATATGAAAAGGGGCTCAAGAAAACCGAACATTTTTCATTTGGACAGATTATACACAGAGTAGACAGCTGTTTACAGGGCTTCATAATATTTAAAAAAAATAATATATAAATGTAAACAGCCCAAACACTGGTGTGTGGTAATGGGGGATTTTCTACTGAAGGGCCCTGAGGCTGTCGCTGAAAAGCGAGATTGAGATCGCAGGAGAGGAAAATGCCTCATCAGCAGGTTTACGACGTGTGTAATAATCAAGTGAAAATCATATGAGACTATCATAGACTTTCTGAATTATGCATAATCAGATTCAAGGTGGTATCTTGGGGCAGCATTATTTCTGCAGCATATGGTGCAGTGAGCTTTATTATATTGCCCTGCGGAGCTTGGTATTAAGAACAATGTGCAGTGCTTCATTTTAAACAAGTCCTGCTTAAGCTCTCAATCTGTGTAGACTTGCACATTCCCTCCTCCTTACGTAAACATGTTTATTTAGGTTAACTTTCCCAGTATTCACAGACTGGGCTTTTAAATGAGGGGTGTGGAATATTCAGCTCTGGCAGATAATGTCAGCAAATCCAAACAAGGATCAGGAATGTATGTCTACTTTAAAACCATTGCAATGCCCTTTCTTTGTGCAGCATGGATATATAGTTCCAATCACCAGCTCTTCAGCCAAATTCACAAAAAATCACAAAATTTACATTAAAGCAATATTCCTCTTCAGTAGACAGGTAAAGGTCACATTGAGAGTTTTTTGTGGGCATAATCATAATTACGCACAAAAATTACCATTTCTTTTTTTCTTTTTCTTTTCTTATTTTTTTAATAAACAACAAAATATCTTTTGTTTTTTTTTTACAGTGAGGGGCAATGTAAACAATAGGCTGTTAACATGATTATTGTATAGTCTAACATGAGTTACCTTTTCTGTGTAAACATTAATTACAACTTTTTTTGCCATTGAATTGTAAACCCAATAAACCCTAAGGCAACTGTACAATTTATTATTAGTAAAAATATAAACAACTTTTTTAAAAGAGTGGTTCTATAAAAATTACAAGCTTCATAGTAGCCTCCAATGTTGCTATCGATTCGTCCTTTTTTTCTTCTTTTTTTCAAAAGAAAAAATAGGAGGACGGCTCAAAAACCGGCTTCAAAATTAACTTTTCCTGTTATGGTACAATCACATGTTGCCCACCAATGCTGTAACTGAGCTTAACTTGCATTAAGCCTGCACAGTAATTTGTATTAGGAACAACAAAAGATTGCATGTTACTATAGTACTGTCAGTCACATCAGACCAAGTCTCAACAGTTGATGATAAACACTCATTTTGAGAGGAATATTGAATATTTGACTAACAAAACTGTCGACCGATTGGGGATTAGCATTGCTAAAATAAGTCCATTCTTTCCGAAAAATCCCCAAACAGTAAAACTATAAACAAAGGGCAAAGCAAACAGTTAAGTTTATCACCTAACGCAGCTTTAATGATAGATGAAGCTCATGGTTCTGCTTGATGTGGGGGCCAACGAGTCAGCCAACATTTCATTTGTAACCATAATGACATAAACACAATCTGTCGTCAACTGCTGCTTAAACGGACTGTGTAACCTTTGCAGCCCTGTTAAAGAAAGATACTATAACTTCTATAAAAGGAAGACCTTCTACATAATAACATAAATCGCATATACACTTTTCTTTAGCTGCCTTGCCATCGATTTTTATGTCGGTCAAAGGTATAAGCGCACATCCTCAGGAAAAAGAAGCTAACGGCATTCTGAAGAAGAGGCATTAAAGTAATCAGTGAAATTTTAACAGATATTTCAAAATTGCCTGTGAACAACAACAGATTGAGATCCATAAAAGCTGTATAAAGCCTTTACTACCTACTGACATTCTGGCATAATGGAATATTTTGACAATGCTTCCCCTTTATGGACCTCCATCCGCTAAAAATTATATTACTGCCAAAAAAACATCATCATCAGGGACGGCATTAATTAACAGTCTTCGCGCTTAACAGGTTCGGATGAAAAAACGGGTTAGTTTGCTGCATGTACCCTGGAACAAAACTTCAATTTGCCACCATATGTAATGCTACAATTTTTGTTTATCTTGTGTGCGAAGTCATATGCTGAAATAGCTACAGATGATGGAGCTAGCTGCTGGGCACAGTGATCATCATGAGTTTCCATCTATATTTGAATAACAGAATTGGACAAATAGTTTGTGACCTTAGTCAAGGGGGGGGGGGGGCTTTGCTAGCAGTGAGGAAAAAACTAGCAGCAAACTGCAAACAGCGTTCGCCCGGCCAGCACTGAGCTGTGAATATGCACACAACTCTCTTGTTCTTTGTGCAGGCTTTCAAAACAAAAACGGGAAATGTGTTTGGGAACCTTTGCCTCTTGGGGCATCACTGGGCAGTGTCACAGACTGCTTCAGGTTTTGCAACAATGTTTTGATGCCTCTGTTTTAGTGGAGCATTGCCAACAATCGCAAAATATGCAGGAACGGTATTGTTTTTAGTGTCCTTTTTGGTGATGGTCATTGAGGACACAGAGTTGCAAAAAAACAAACAGCAGTGCAAAAACAGAATCATCTGTGACTCAATAGTCCGATTCCTTTAAATATGCCCCTAATACTAAAAGATATTAACCACAATGCAAGGTGGATGGAGACAATAAAAAGAAAAAAAAAATAAATAAATGGGAAAAATAAAGGCAATTGCGTGGACTGGTTACATTTTCACTTTCTTTTTCTTTTTTACAATACTCTCAAAAATGCCATCCATGGTGAGGTGGAGGAGACGAAATGTGGAATAGTCATTATTTTTGTTTCTCTTTGTGCACAAAAAGTATTCTCGTAGCTTCATTAAAATGAACAACTGATGTCCAGCATGGATTATTTTAAAACAATGTCTTTAGTACCTTTCTGGCCTTGATTGTGGTAGGTATCCTTCTGTCTATGGGAGGATCAGAGAGCTCTCAAGAATGCATCAAAAGTATCTTAATTTGTCTGTTTGGAATGACATGAGAGTGAGTAATTAATGGACAGAATTTTAAATTTTTGGGGTTTAATTGTCGGGACTGCAGTTGGATCGATTACTTGTGGATTTTTGTGATGTTTTTATCAGACTGTGTTGGACTCTCATTCTGTTGACGGCACCCATTGAATGGCAGATGATCCAATGGTGAGCAATAGCGGTACTGCTAGAATTTCTCCAAATTTGTTAAGATTTGTACCAATCTCATATACATCTTAGATGGTTTGAGGTTGAGTTAAATTTTCTAAAATTGTTCATTTCACACAGAAATTTCTTTGGACAATGCAATGGACGAACATGACATGACATCCACACTCAGTGGGTGCCTTTTTAAAAACCAAAAATTCAACATATAGGTAATATAATCCATAAATCCAAAATGTAAAAATACTATACAAACGGCTCCATGGTTCCTGCAATGCTGCAAACCTGACAGCTTTGTGAAATTGGTGTTTGTTTAATTCAGCATAATAAAGGTCAGTTGTGACATATCAATCTTCTATTAGTCACACATCTTCATTAAAAACTGAACCTTCAGGAATGCAGCATGAAATGCGAAACTTTTTTTCAGCTTGCAGTTTGAAGTCGTCCATATTTTGAATGTGTTATGAATGGAAATCAATAGTACGAAAGTGTACAGGTGTGACTGGACCGCTGCTTAAATGAGAGTGACATGCCAACAAAAGACAGGTGGAAATGGAGGTGGGACTTGCGAGGGCTCATATAGGACACTGAGGCAGTATTGACAGATGGTTATTCCAGTGCACTGTCAAGGCAGGATGATTGGACATAATTACAGAAGGATCAGCATGATCGGCTGTCACATGATTTTGCTGACATCTGTCTGTGGCCTGCAAAACACATAATGACCAAAAGCTTGAATCACCAAAACATATTTATTTACAATTGGAAGAGCACAACAATTCTTGGAACTAGGGCTCAGACTTTGTGGAAAACATAAGTGGGTATAGAAATGACACTGTGAAGAGTATCCATTCTAATGAGCTTTCTGTAAAAGATGAAATAGTCCACAATGACCATATTAAGTTAATGTGGTTGACCTGTCAGGATGATTATAATGTAATACAGTAGTCTAGTCTGATGCAGTTGTCAGTAAGACCCTTTATAAACATGAGACTGTCATAAGCAATGGTTTTGACATGGTATCCTTTACTAAAACCAATATCAATAGTCGATGGCTCTCACAAGAAGGCATTATTTAATTCAAGATATAAACTGCATAGCCTGCGCTAACAGCCAGTTTGGATTACGACAATTACTTTCAGCTTGAGGCAGTGGACATCTTGTATACAATTACCGATAAATCAAGCTAGAAGCAAAAAAAAAAAAAAAATACTCAAAACCTGGAATACTTTGATTTCGACTTCATTCGAAGAGGCATCAGCTATTATCTCTTAGCTAAATCCTTCTTCTTCATTTCATCTTGGAGATCTGAAACAAAAATCGCTTAAACATATTAGGCACGGCTAAATTTTATGGCAATAAACATGGTAAACATAAGTCATTCAGATTACACACCATCTTGCAGTCCTATTTCTTCCTTTTCTTCCGTCCTTTTCTTTTCAAGCTAGTCTTCATTACAGATGATTAAATGTCAGATTTTTCACTGTCCGGGTTCAAGGAAAGTCTGGAGTCCCTTGGGAGATTTACTTTACAATGATGCTCAAACTTCCTAAAATTAATAGACAATTCTGCCCCTTTTGATACTACATGTAGTCTGCCATTAAATTAGACTGAAGATTACAATATGACAACTACTTGATAATCTGCATTCTTTGGTATTGTTAAGACTTGCATTTTGCATCATCCTGCAGAATAGAGGATACACAGTGAAGGCTCATTTACTAATAATTAAAGATGAGAAGCTAACTGTCACATGCTTGTTTCAGAGTTTATTCTTTGTCCCAATGCTGTTAGCTGTGAATGATCTCACTTTCAATTTACCATCAGAAGCGTTTATGACAGATCAGATGTGAGCTTGCATTTCAGTCGAGTTATTTTGTTTGAATGTATCTGTGAGATCAATAATTGTGTCGTAAAAGGCCACCGTAAACTGTGTGCTGAAGTTAATGAGTCTGACATTATCATCATTACGCACCAGCTGCATAATGGAGCATGTGTTGTTTGTCATCATCTGCCATGCCATGCAGCAGTTATTGGCTGTTTACATTAGCAACTTTCTGAAGAACTTCATAACTGTGAATTTGAATCTCTCAGCAAAGTCCTTCATGAGTCAGATTTTGTGCCAGGTCTAGCGCTGAATGAGATTTGAGATCTGTAACCATGATTTTGAAATACTTACCAGAAATGTTACAGCTTGATCTTGAGCTCCAGGAATGTAATTTAGATATTTGATCTGTATTAAATGTAGATGCATGGTAGTCCTTTGGATATCACTGACAACTACAGCTCACATAATCAAAGTGTCCAGTTCAGATGTGAAATGCCTAGGGTAAATATTAATAAAATGAAAATTCACGAATACAGCTTGTGCACCCTTTTTTTCCCTCATAAGACAAAGTGTATCCTTCTATACTCAGTCAACTCCATTCACCATCAGATCTTGTAGCAGAGCACAGCTACAGACCCAGCACGCCAGCAGCACCCCACACCATCTCAGTTCACTTTTCCTCCTTCAGCTTTGAAGGATGATGGGCAAGCCCAGAGTCTGCCTCAGTCTGGCCTCTTTCCCCTTGAAAGATGGTAGGAAAGAGCGAGGCGAACCCCTTGCCGTTCAATAACTGGGACCAAATGTTGCCTTCTAACAAAGGTCGTGAGACCCTTGAGCAGGCAAAGTCCCAGGTCACCTCAAGCAAGAGCTGGAGGACAGGCAGACAGCTGTCTTTCTGTCAGCCATCCTCCAGCTGAAGATTCCCCCCCCTTCCAGCCAAACAGTGGAGTAAACTGCCAGGAAAAAAGCGGGGTTTTGACTTTGTTCAAGGAACAAGGCAAACGTGTATGAACACACTGAAGCGTTTCAAAACCCCTCATCCTTTTTTGTTTTAATGTCTTAGCTGATTACTGTATGTTTCCCCCCCCCCACAGGGCCCACCCCACGAAAAGAAACCCCCCCCCCCCCCCCCCCCCCCCCCACTTTAGAGAGGTTTTGTGTAATCGTACTGGATATTGGTTCTGTTTCTTCTTCAGTGACTATGGAATGATGAAGATGATCAGCTCTCTGTTAGTGGAGCACTGGCTGTTGTACAAACTTCCTTGGTGGGCAAATATAATCGCACAGATTATTATAATTAATAGCAATAATTTAAGTTTGGAAAATGTAAAAACTGGTTAGTTTGGTTGAGTTTGTACAGGTGTCTGGTTTGGATTAAAATAAGAATCTATGCTCTAATAGCTAGATATATCAGACGGCTAGTTACTTTAAGTTATCTTAAACAAACAAATGAGGTGTGTCAAAACGGGTTGTGTTTATTGCCATAGAAGACACATTTGTGGGTTCCCTATAAGAGTCATTGCTGGAAAACAAGTTTTTTCTACATTATTATTAGTTGTGAAAGAATATTCCTAAATAATCTGAAGAACCTTTCTCCACTAGAAAGAGCACGCCTTTTTGTTGTCAGGAATGGAAAGATTCAGTGGAATTAAAGGTTCTTCATGGCAAACGACGATGCCAATAACGAAAACTTTTATTTTGCCCTGAGAAATAACCTTTGATAAGAGGACGAGACTGGGGGGGGGGGGTTTGGGGGGGGGACTTAATTATCACCAATATTCTTGCAGTAATACAAATGTAATCCAAAGTGTCTTGTGACCATTATTGCCCCACAAGCGCAAAACTCACAGGCTCCTGAGTTTCCCATCATTGTCTTGATGGTAAGAAGCTTGACATAATTACTTTGTATATCCCACGGGACAGATGTTTGATTTTGCACGTAAACCAGTAATTAATAAGGGGAGTCAAGAGCGGAGGAAGATTGTTGAAGATCTATTTTTATGAAGACCTTCCTCTCCCCCTGGTGGGCTTGGGGGAGCTGTCCACCTCTCCTTCAAGGCCTCCTGTCTTCACCTCTCCCTCCAGACACAGATAGTTTTGTCTGAGTCAGATGACCCGCAAACACACGTTTAGTATCTGTCCCTTAATGGGACAGGCGATTAGCGGCAGCATGAAGAGATGAGTGACGATGCAGTGAGGATTCTAGTTCGAGTGATTGACACTTCTGTCTAACCACAGGCATTACATAGGGCTTAAAGGGGTTTAAATTGCACATTATTACAATGGCACTCTACCTCTGCTTTTATTTGTGATCTGGAGTGACCCACCTGAGTTACTAGGAACAGAGTGGCTTAGGGTTTCATGAGAAATGTGGGACAAGCTGTTGGAGAGTAGCCTTGTTTGTTATGTGTGTGTGTGTGTTGTGTGTGTGTGTGCCGTGTGGCTGGGGCTTCAGCTCAGAAGAATGAATGGAACCGAGGTGTGTGAAACATGGAGGGCAGAAGGTACTACTGACGACAGTCCGAAATGAATTTGGTAGTTCTCCACCTGGCTGTTATATTTATGATACAGCAACTTTCTTGAATCTGGCTAAGCTTCGAAACCTAAATTGGCAAATTTTATGGGCAGTTTCAGAGTGTTGAGTTATTATCATTAACTCAAACTGTTTTTAAACATTTTTGTTTAAATTAAAAGCTCGTAGCCTGTGATTTACTCACCACCCTCGAGCTAAGGGGTATGTGAACTTTCAGACCACTAACACTCGGAGTTATTAAAAAATTGTCCCGGCCCCTGCCAGAGTCGCCTTTCTCAGTAGAAAAAAAAAAAGAAAGCCAATCTGTAATAATGAAGCAGATGGGTGCATAAGGGCCTGCCTGGAGCAGCATCGGCATGGTCATTTTGTGTAAGATAAATTCTCATATTTCAAATGTACTCAACACTTTATTGGTTTTCTCACTATCTGGGCGACTAGTGGTATGATGTAGGACATCAAGGCTGATGATGTGTAAGTACATGTATGTGTCATTGTGCAAGCGGCCTCTGAGAAGGCAGTAGTAGGGGGCAAAGAAAGCAAAGTTTCTTTAGCTTTAGCAAAGAGAATCGGTCGAGGCTCCATCTTTCGTATATAGAAATCGTTAATTTTAAAGAAAAAAAAACATTTTTCTTACAAATCCTCATTTTTGTGGGCTTCTAATTAGTGAATGGTGATATGTTTTGTCTCTCTCTGGCGCTTGTCCCTAATCATGCAACACGACGTCCCACGCCATCCTACCGGAAAGCCTTCTGGGCGTATGACAGATGGTGGAAGTAATAGAAAAGTGTTTATTATGTTTGAAATATGTTTTTTAATGAAAAATGCATGGATTTGCTACAGGAGGCATTTATTCATGCCCCGGAGCCGTGGAGGGACATTTTATTATCGGATGCGGCTGACTTTATTTCATGTCTTTTTAACTGTTGACAACACAACACCTGCTTACCCCATTAAAAGGCTTGAGGGGCCAGGACAATTTTTAATATAACCTCCATTGGATTCAATTCTGAAAGAAGAAAGTCACATACACCTCGGATGCTTCTAGGGTAAGTAAAACACACGCCTAATTTTGCTTTTTTGATGAACTAACCTTTAAAGGGTCCTATTATGCTCTTTTTACAAGGTCTTGATTTTGTTTTGGGGGTGTACTAGAACAGGCTGCTCTCATACTAGGTTGTTCGAAAACACATTATTTTTCACATATTTTACATTATTACAACATCTCTCTACCCAGTCTAGTATGAACGGGCTGGAATAGTTCCTGTATCAAATGAAGGCCCGCGCTGAAATACCTAAATGCGCAGTGATTGGTTAGCTGGGCCAGTCTGTGTTGTGGATTGACAGCACTCGGCGCCTGGTCAGGAAATGTCATTCCCCTTAACATATCCGCCTGATGTGAGCTTCCAGTGTAAATATTGCGCCGCAATCAAATGCAATTTGGAGCACGCATTTAAAACACGGAGGATTGTAACTATCAAGCTCTGCCTGCCTTGGGAAAGCTAGCGTTGTCTCTGATAACAGTGATAACACTCAAGGTCTTCTAGTGCAGCTCAACCGGTCTCATCTCCCCATCTGTCAACTCTTGTGATATCACAAATCCCCGAAAATATATGCTGTAGTCCAAACAAGTCGTTTTGTAGTTTTGAAAAGTGATTTCTGTTAAATAAAATATCTCCCTTTGAATTGGACTTTGAGCTTTTTAACTTTGCAGATTTTTTATACTCAAACAGCAACATTACAGACTAAATCCAAAGTTGGAAAAGTGAAAAAGCATAATAGCACCCCCTTTAAACTAAACTCCTTGGCAATATATTATAATACATACATTTGCAGAAACATTACAAGTCACCACTATGACATGACTGTAATCACATGATTGTTTGAAGATTATTGTGATGAAGACCTTCCCTCCCCCTGTTGGCTTGGGGGAGTGTCACCTCTCCTTCACGGCCTCCTGTCTTCACCGGCTCCCTGAGACACAGATGTTTGTCTGAGGCAGATGACCCCAAACACACGTTTAGTATCTGTCCCTTAAGGGAATGGCCATGCGGCAGCACGAAGAGAGAGTGAGAGAGTGAGGACTCTGCGAGGATTGCACTTCTGTCTAACCACAGGCATTACATAGGGCTTAAAGGGGTTTAATTCATATTACAATGGCACTACCTCTGCTTTTATTTGATCTGGAGGACCACCTGATTACTAGGAACAGAGTGGCTTAAGGTTTCAGAGAAATGTGGGACAGCTGTTGGAGAGAGCCTTGTTGTGTGTGTGTGTGTGTGTGTGTGTGTGTTTGTGTTTGTGTGCATGTGTGTACTGGGGCTTCAGCTCAGAAGAATGAATGAACCGAGGTGTGAAACATGGAGTGCAGAAGGTACTGAAGACGGCCGAATGAATTGGTAGTCTCAACCTGCTGTTATATTATGTACAGCACTTTCTTGATCTGGCAAGCTCGAACCTAATTGGCAAATTTTATGCAGTTTCAGGTGTTGAGTTATTATCATTAACTAAAACTGTTAAAACATTTTTGTTAAATTAAAGCTGTAGCCTGTATTTTACTCACCCTCGAAGCTAAGGTGTATGTGACTTTCAGACCAATACAATCGGAGTTATTTAAAAAATTGTCCCGGCCCCTCCAAGCCTTTCAGTGAGGGAAAGCACATCTGTAATAAAACAGATGGGTGAATAAGGGCCTCCTGGAGCAAATCCATGCATTTTTGTAAGATAAATATCCATATTTCAAATGTAATAAACACTTTTTTCTCACTTCTGCTGACTGTGGTATGTGGAGGACAATCAGGCGGATGATGTAGTAAGTACAGTATGCATTGTGCAAGCGCCTCTGAGAAATGCAGGAGAGCAAAGAAAACAAAGTTTCTTTACTTTAGCAAAGGAGAACCAGTCTCCTCTTGTCTTATATTGAAATCTTAAATTTTAACCCTTAATCACTGTTAAAAAAGGATAACACTTAAGATGTTTGGGGTCAGATTGACCC
>NC_056601.1:37196785-37201380 GCF_018340385.1 Cyprinus carpio | reverse complement strand
CCAGATAGTCACATCATTTTAGATATGGTTTTATTAATATCCAAAATCGATGTGAACATGTCTGTTTTCATTCATACCGATCTCAAAGCCTTGGGAGACGGCTCCTCGTCGTGCTGAAAGTCCAAAACGGACTCATAGCGTAAGTAGTAATAACTTTTGACGAGCAGGAAATCGCCTAATATGGACAAAGGCATTCAGCAGACCATCACTGTAGCTATGCTGATAACAAGGCACAAACCATAATTAATGAAACGTGAAGACGATAAATAATTGTAGACAACAATATGTGTGTGTTGTTTAAAGTCTTCTCCAGGTAATAAATAAAGTATATGAATGATACAGTGCTAAGTGACACAGCATTTATTACAGTAGATACAGAAGTTATTAAATATATTATCTGCCTTATTCTGTGATAAAAATGGAAAACGTGTTTGTAGTATATATATAAACCAATCATAATCATACAATTGTCATTAGAAAAATATATTACAAATATTATAGAATGCAAAACATACATAAATAATAAATTATTATTATTGCATTTGACATTTCCGTCCCCCTCACTTCTAAAATGATTGCGCTACGACCTGCCCTGTAACAAACTGAATATAAAACTTTAGCTATATGCTGTCTTTATCTTCAGTTTAGGGATCAAATCATGGTTTTGTGGCTCCACGTGAATTTTTTTGGTAGTAAAGGGACCAAATTGGCTCTTTTGATGTTGAAGTTTGCAAACCACCTGAACTAGGGTGACCATTATTTTCGTTTTTCAAAAAAGAGGACAGTTTGGTGCAGGAGGAAGGGTATGGGGTGGTTGGTGCGTTTAAATAGCGACCAAAGTTAGTAACACAAACTATCGCCCAAATATTAAAACGCAATATATGTAATTTCTCTACCTAAAATTACATATATTACAGTCACTGTTATGCATATTGATCATAACACAGGCTAAAAGGCTTCGATACCCAGTGGCCTTCCTTCACAAACATACCATCTCGCACAGTTGTATCATATGGTAGAAGGCAAAATTTTTCAATTTTTAAAAGCATTTCAGTGGTCACCTTAATTTCTGCCCATATTTTCAAAAAACTTAACGCCATGGGGGGAAGACAATCAACTCCATGGCAAGACAGTTGAAAAGTTACAACCAGCATTTTAGTTGCCACACGTAAAAATAAAAATAATAAAATAAATCTCCCCAAGAGAGTATAATTGTCAAAGTTCGGTAATAGTTTTCAGAATAAAAAGTCAAAATATATTGAGAATGAAAGTCATAAATATTTTGAGAATAAAGTCACAAATATTTTGAGAATAAACTAAAATCCAATTATTACGAGAATTAAGGTTGTGTAGGCAATAATGAGATTAAAAGTTCACCTATATAAATTCCGGTGGTCTGGCAGGGAGCACTGGGAGAAATTCCGGTGGTCTGGCAACCGGTGGACCTTCTGGCACTGATCTGAATATATGTGGGATTATTAGCAGAAACCAGTCATCCCTGTGGTCATGTGAGTACTCGGCAGGTGTACAAGTATGACTTGGAAAGAAGATTTCACCTCTTCAGAATGCATTTATTATTTGTGAGCACCAGCCAACACAACCATATAAGCAGTACATTTAGTTTTTGGCACTTAAATCAATGGTACTCTTTTAAAATGTGAGGGTCATATGATGCTGCGGAAAAGAACATTATATGGTTTTGGATGTAATGAATTTTTATTTTCCACCCCCATAATGCAATATAGTGTTTCTCCTCTATGCCCCGCCTTCTGTGAATGAAAACGTTGAGTTTCTTACAAAAGCTCATCATTCTGAAAAAAGGCGAGGTTTACTGTTATTTGGCCAGACTATCCATGCGCTCTGTGATTGGGCTGAAACGCCTCAATCGTGTGACGTAAATGTTACGCCCCTTAACATATTGTGATGGCCCTTCCCAGCCCAGAGCGAAGGTAAGAATATAAACATTAAAACCCATTATTACTCGTGATATATTACATGATTTCGTAGTCGTGGTCTCTTTGTGGAAGGCCAAACAAAGGTAGTTTCGCTTTCTCAAACGAAACAGCATCACACACTGTGGCCTTGAGTGCGCTGGTCAAGCTGGTGTCTATGTCTGCTGCGTTTACACTTGGGCATTAACATGCGATCACCTTGATGCTGATCAAGCAGATCAGATCATCAGTCAATCAGAACACAGCACGTTTACACTTGGGCAACATCAACTACTCGACTTTTCTATCGTGGATAACCGATCGGATCGGGTCTTTCCCCCGCGCAATATTTAAATAAGTCTGCAGAGAATGGCCCGCTGTGCAATGTCAACTGACTGAAGTGGTGGGTTTCTTTGAAAAGGCATTTTCAGATTGTCGCGGGACAATTTACAAATCAAAAGATAAGGGTAGGTAGGTCTCCACACGGGGGTTCTCCGTCTTTTTTTCTTACATTTCGCTTGATTTCGCGAGCAAATTAATCAGATTGCTGGATTGCTTATACATAACACCGAAATCAGAAATACAATGCTTGAAACGCATCCAAATTAAACAAAAAACAAATTAAAAAGATTCCTCAACTACCTCTGGACCAGGACACACTGATCGGATAACATTCCAGATCAGACGTACATTTACACTTGTCTTTTCACATGTGTACCGTGGACAACAACATCAGGGGGTGATACAGGTCGCAATGTTAAGGTCAAGTGTAAACGCAAGCCTATTTTTACCAAATTACAAATTAATCAGATTATTTCACTTATTGACAAGGTTAAATTCAAGGGTAGTTTAGTGTCATAGTCGAGCAGGCTAGATGGTACAGCTTGAATTATTCTAGTTGCTAATGATATAATATATCTGAGGGGAGTCTAAAACAAAATGATAAAACCTACTGGTTCCACAAATAAATTATAGCATAAAATATAGCATGGAATCTGTAGCATGTGCCCCGATCTTGAATCAGATAAATTATTTGTCTGAGAAATACATTCATCCATAGTTGTATGAGCAAATATAATCAGTGTTTTGGGTTATGAATAGACTTGTGTCACAAAATAAAATAAAACAAACACCATATTTATATAATAAATAACAATTTTAATGTCATCAGTAATGAAAAAATACTAGAAAAAAATCATAATATCTTTGACAAGGAATGCGTAAAGCATAATCTGATACACAAGTTTATATTTATTTAACTCCCATTCAGACAAGTTACACATACATAAATCGAACTTCTGGAATGTTTGAGTCGTGGATGTAATGATTTGATGACATATTAGTATGTACAGATTGATCATTTTATATTGTTTTCTTTAAGACTTTGTACCTATTTTACATATATTTCAGTTTTAACTTTAAAATAGAGGCACCCAAAGAAGCTACACAATTAATAGAGTGATGCTGAAGTTTGTAAAATAATTAAACACGTATTGTTATAGAGATTCGTATAAAACTCTACATTTGTTTTTCATTAACATCTTTTATTTCTGTTCTGACAATTTTACAGGTTTAAGGCAAGGCATGCTGTTGTTGACTGCTGGCAAATTTCCAGGGCTAAAGTAATCACAAATGTCAACTACCTCATTGCTCCAAACTAACTCGATTTCCCACTTACTGTTAAAAACAATTCTCAAAAGCATGGCAGTGACAGTAGCAAAGATCTGAAAGTGTAGATTGTATGTGTTGGAGTAGGGTGTTGGGTGGTGATGAGGGGAGAGAACGAATTTACATAACACAGAACACAAGAAACATCAGCATCATCATGAAAGCAGCTTGCACGCTGTGCCACACACTATTATTCTACAATCACCCCACCCTAGCACTGCTAAACACACCCACTCTTACCTCAATTGACAACTGCCCTCGCACCCAAAACCTCCCTACAGCCATACACCCACATCCCACAAACCCACTCTGTTGCTCCCAACACTTTCCTCACTTCCTCACCCAACCCAACCCTCACACCCCTCACACATCAACTACCTCTCATCCAAACCACTTCTCTCCCACATCAAATCGCACCTGTCCCTACACTTACTCCCCCACCTTGCCCCACCACAATGTGAAACCCACCCTAACCATACACAACAGCCCCCCAGGACACGACTACACCCCCCTACACCACCCATCAATCAGTACACACCCCTAACCCACCGAAACATTCACTAGCACCGCTCTACACTCCACCCATACACTCAGTAACATCCCTACTATACCCCCACACGCCACCCAGACATTCACTACAGCACCTCTACAGCCTAACACTGGTACCCAGACACTCACTCAACATCCCTTACTAACACCCTGTACAATCACCCACCCAAAAACTCACTAATACCCCCCTTACACTGACCTATAGACACTCCACTAACATCCTTCTCCTACCCCCGTAAACCACCCACTCAAAACTCACTAATACCCCCTACACTGACCCAGACATCAACTAACTCCCTACTAACGCCCCTCTTATTCCCACCGATAAACTCACTAATTTACCCCCTACCCAACCCGAAACGGCGGTCCCCGCAGCTGGCCCGGCGGAGAAAAAAAAAATACACGCCCCGGCCGCCCTTGCGTCTTGCCTCCCTGCCTTCGGCGCTT
>NC_056601.1:37196054-37196639 GCF_018340385.1 Cyprinus carpio | reverse complement strand
AAAATTGCAGCCGCAAATGCAGGTGTGTAAAATGTCTGCGTGCAAGATTTGAGTGCCGCGAGTGATGCTGAGTGCATGCGCAGCATTTATTCTTATTTGTTTTATCTTCATTACAAATCTTGTTTGGTTTTATTTTGGATAATTGCATGTAAAAAAATAATTTACGTTGTAATGCACATGCAAAATGTGAATAATTATTCATATTTAAGTGTTTGTGCGAAAATTATTAATGCGCATGCAGGACAGGGAGGCGCCCTGTAGATCACTTTAATTTTTTCCTGATAATGAATTAACTTAAAATTGTGGTGTCTCACATACATGCGAAAGCATTATGTAATCTGTGAAGGTTGTATTTCTCTTTAAAGGCGCTTCCATGTGGAGAGAGTCAGCACTGTGAATTTCATCTTGCAGCCGACAAGAAAACATTTGTTTATTAATAAATAATTAAAATGTCTCCTTTTTTACAATTATTAGGCTACTTCTGCCTGTGCTTTGGGGCAAACTTAATGCATGTTCTTGATCGCGGAATATATTAAGGCTTATTATGGATTATAGATGTTAATTTAATATAAACCTGCGATTAGT
>NC_056601.1:37194971-37195071 GCF_018340385.1 Cyprinus carpio | reverse complement strand
CAGACTCGCGCTAACTGACCCAGCTTCAAAGTCCGAAAGTTTTGATTTAACTAAATCAGTTTGAGCGAATACAACTTACTGATCATGAGCCCAACATTTA
>NC_056601.1:37194773-37194898 GCF_018340385.1 Cyprinus carpio | reverse complement strand
TGAGAGAGTGAAATTGAGAGAGAGAGAGAGAGAGAGAGAGAGAGAGAGAGAGAAAACGTGTTGGCTATTCCTAAACTTGGAGCTCATTATTGAAGTACAAATCCAAACACCAGAAGCAAACTCTC
>NC_056601.1:37194259-37194449 GCF_018340385.1 Cyprinus carpio | reverse complement strand
CGAGAAAAGCAATTTAAGCAATTAAAACCTGATAACATTATTAATTCATAGAAATAATTTAAGCATTTAAAACCTTTTTTAAAACACTTGAACTTCAATACTATTAAACTGACTTTAAAATCTTGTCAAGTTAAAAAGGGTAAAATGTCACAGTGCATGTTAAATAGCCTAAATGAACTATAATTAGAAC
>NC_056601.1:37192752-37193957 GCF_018340385.1 Cyprinus carpio | reverse complement strand
TAATTCTAATGGATAAATAAAATTGCAGTATATAATAATTTAGGCTTAGCTATAAACAAACAAAAATAATAAATGAATAATAATTTAAAGCGAATCATAAGGTAAGGTTGGGCTCTCATTCGGGAGAAATCCAAACGTTTCCATATTCGTGATGTTTATGACTTCTCCCTCTGGTCTTCAGCCCCCTGCCGCCGCTGAGTCCTCGGCTCATCAGTCAATCAGAACACAGCACTGTTTACACTTGGCAACATCAAATGACTTTTCTATCTAGGTAACGCTCGGTGGGTCTTTCTGTGCAATATTTAAATAAGCTGCAGAGAATGGACGGTGTTAGCAAACCTGTAATGGTGGTTTTCTTTTGAACGGCATTTTCAGTCGAGGACAGTTACAATATCAAGATTAAGGGTAGGAGTCTCCACACGGGGGTTCTCCATCTTTTTTTCTGACAGTGTCGCGAGAGAGGGTGCAAGAGTTTTGCATGATGTTGACCTGCGAATGCAACAGGATGGATGGAATTGAGTTTACATTCACTGAAATTCGAACAAAATGCGTCCTGAACTACCTCTGGACCAGGACACACTGATCGGATAACCTTCAATCAGAGGGACATGTACACTTGTCTTTCAATGTGTATGGGGACAAAGCATCCGTCTGAAGCAATACATTCACCATAGTTGTATGACCAAATTAATCAATTCTGTTTTATTTTTAACCAAGTGTTTGTGGTTATGAATAGACTTGTGACAAAAATACACAATAAAACAAAACACGCATTTCTATAATAAAGAAACAATTTTAACGGTCATCAGTATGAAAAAAATACTAGACAAAAATCACACTATCTTTAATAATCTGATAACAAGTTGATATTCATTAATCCCCATTCAGACAAGGTACACATACATAAGTATAACTTCTGGAATGTTTGAGTCACTGAGTAATGATTTGATGACATTTAGTATGTACAGATTATCATTTTATTTGTTTTCTTTAAGACTTTGTACTATTTTACATATACTTCAGTTGTTTCCAAGGATGGAATTCTTTTAACTATAAACAGAAGCACCAAAGCTACAAAATTAATAGTGTGATGCTGAAGTTTGTAAAATAATTAAACACTACTTGTTATAGAGAATGTAAACTCACATTTGTTTTTCATTAACATCTTTTATCTGTTCTGACAATATTACAGTTAGCTGTTGTTG